>NW_028124549.1:0-67863 GCF_965194825.1 Balaenoptera physalus
CCGGCCTGGGGGCCACGCCCACTGTGGCCGCAGCCCAGGCCTTTTTCCTGGAATCCTACACAAAAACATTAGAAAGATACACAGTCTATAGTAAATACTCACAAATGATTGTTGCTGCTGTGCTCACTATTCTATTAAAGGTGTAAAATCCACAAAACACTTTAAGTTCAAAATTAAATATGAATTTTTACCTTTCTAATTATGTCTCTGATATTCACAGTTGTGGTTAATGAATCAGAGACTGTGGCATCACTAGTTAAAAATGAGCTTGTTAAAAAAATAGAACTCAGGCCCACCGGACCTACTGAATCACAATCTGCACGTTTACAATCTCCCCAGTGTACTCGTGTACCCATGAATAGTTGAAAGGTACATTTCTACCTCGACAGGTCTTTTCTCTATGAGAAATACACACATTTTATCCAGTTTGATATAAATAAAACACTCAAAAATGCATATGCCTGTGTTGAAACCATCATTTTATCATTTCTTTTCCAGACAAGTATAGTCTCTATACTGGTTTTGTGGATCACATGCCATACTCTTTTCTTGTAGTTAGAAATAAGGTAGAGAAAGTTACTTTGTAAAAAAAATATATATATGTATTAGTGGAGAATTGAAGACACTCTTCTAAATTAAAACCTTCCCTTAACTTGCTGTTTTCTTCTTGGGTCATATTATGAACTCTTCCAGTGGCCACATGGCATGTGTACGTTGAATTTCAGGGACTGCTGACATCCCAGGATGTGGCCATAGATTTCTGTCAAGAGGAGTGAGAATGCCTGGAGCAAGATCAACGGGAATTGTACAGGGATGTGATGTTAGACAAGTATAGGAACCTGCTGTCCTTGGGTGAGGATACCTTCCTTCCAGAATTCCTTATCCAACCACAGGGTTTGGAGTCCTTCATTTGTAGAATGTCTCCTGGAATCTTCTGCTTCCTACAATAGGGGTTCAGATTGCAACGTTTCAGGAAAGATTGGGAGTTTGTGGGTATAATTTTTCTTATTCTTTTAAAATTGCAGCCTCCCTTTTAATATACTTTGTAACTGCTTGGGATGTGTCTATATGAACTGTGTACTATATGCTTCTGTTATAGTCCTTACAATATTTTATTGTCTTATTTTCTCTAACAATTTTCCATGGATTCTTTGGGCTTAAGGTATATTAAAAGGGAAACTGCGAATCTGGGACTTCCCTGGTGAGGCAGTGATTAAGAATTCGCCTGCCAATGCAGGGGACCCGGTTCGATCCCCGGTCCGGGAAGATCTCACGTGCCACGGAACAACTAAGCCAGTGGGCCACAACTACTGAGTCTGCACGCCGCAACTACTGAAGCCGGTGTGTCTTGAGCCCGTGCGCCATTTATCTTTTGGAGAATAAAACCACTTCTGAGTGATTAAAATTTAGGCCAGCTAGTCAAAATGCTTTATCACCTGTTCTTCTAAAACACTGGTCAATGGAACAAGTTTTACTAGGGATAACAGTGTAATTGTATTCTGGAGTTCATATGGGCAATATGGTTTATGACCTTGATGCTGGATCACGACCTTTCAACGGTATAACTGCTATTAATTGTCTGTTTGTTCAACGATTAAAGTCTCACGTGATCTGAGTTCAGACTGGAGTCATCCTGGTTGGTTTCTGTCTATTGCAGATTTCTTCCAGTATGAAAGGACAAGAGCAATACGGCTTACTTTACAAAATGTCTTCAAACTAAATGATGATATAATCTACATTCAATTAATTTATACATACCCTACTGTAGAACAGGGTTCGTTATGCTGGCAGTGCCCGGTAATTATGTAAAACTGAAACTTTTTCTGCACTGGTTCAAGTCCTCTTCCTAAGAATATGTTTATAATCAGCATTCTTTCACAAATTACCCAATTTAATTCACCATAGCATTCCTCATATTAACTAAATGGAAAATCCTAGGCTATATACAAATCCAGAAAGGGCCAAAAATCATCAGCCCCCATGGATGATTACAACCCATTGCTGAGGCATTCAAATTACTTATTAAAGAACCACTATGTCCATCAACATCATCAATTTATATATTATTGCCCCAATGCTAGCCTTAACCTTGGCTCTCACAACATGAATTCCTCTTCCCATATCTTATCCACTAATTAGTATAAATGTAGGCATATTATTTCTATTAGCCATATCACACCTAGCCATTTATTCCATCCTCAGATCTGGATGAACTTCACATTCAAAATACTCACTCACTGGAGCTCTAGGAACAATAGCGCAGACGATCATCTCATATCAAGTAATGTAGCAGTTATTCTATTCTCAGTCTTACTGGTAAATGGATCATTTACACTTTCAACAGTAATTATTACACAAGAACACCTAGGACTAATTTTCTCCTGACCCCTACCCAGTATTTGATTATCTCCGCAGTAGCAGAAATCCAGTGAAGCCCCACTTGATTTAACGGAAGTAGAATCAAAACCTGTACATGTCTTCAATGTAGAAAATGTAGCAGGCCCATTCACCCCGTCCTTTCTAGAGAATATGTCAATTTCCCTATAATAAACATTTCCACAGCAATCTATTTTTGGGAGCATTCGACAATCCCTAGGTGCCAGAATTATAGATTCTTTCATCTTGTAAATATAGTTTTTTTTAAAAAATAATTTTTATACTTTTACCACCTTTAAACAAAATGTACTCCATTGCTGTGGAATATTCCCTCATAGGAGCGTGCATGGTTCATTTCTGCATCCGTCTGTGATGGCCTTCAGGTTCCTTCAGGTTTGGCTCCTGTGGCTGCAAGTCCATGTCCGTGTGTCCTGGTGCAGGGCTGCTGGGTTTGTGTTCAACTGGGAGGAGCACTGTGGGTCTCTGTGCACGGACTTTGCTATCTGAGGCCCGATTGCTTCAGAAGTGGTTGCATCTCCCCGTTGCGTACCAGGCTTTCCATTGCTCCACATCCTGCTGATATTTGATACTATGTCTTTCATGTCTGCCATTCTGGTAGGTGTATGCACAGTATTTTGCTTATGGCTTTAATCCCTCTGTTGTTAGTGAAGTTGTGCATCTTGTGGTATTCATGGACTACTTTCTGTTGTTTTTTAAAAAGTTTTAAAAATTGTGGTCTGGTACACATAACATAAAATGTACTATCTTAACCATTTTTAAGTGCACATTTCAGGGTCAGGAAGTAATTCACACTGTTGTGCAAACCTGACCACCATCATCCTCCAGAACTTTTTCATCTTGCAAAATTGAAACAGTCTCCATTAAACACTCACTCCCCATGGTCCCTCCCTCAGCCTCTGGCACTCAACATCCTACTTTATGTCTCTATATTTCCGACTGCTCCAGGGGCCTTGTATGAGTGGATCAAGCACTGTTTGTTTTTTTGTGTCTAGCTTACATCACTGAGCATAATGCCCACAAGGTTCATCCCTGCTGCATCCTGTGTCAGAATTGACTTCCTGTTTAGGCTGAATAGCATTCCCTTGTATTGATGGACCGTGTTTTTCTTCTCCATTCATCCATTAGTGGACACATGTAATAGCTACATTCATTTCTACTGTCATAATATTTGTGGAATAAAATCAGAAAGTCCTATGAATCAAAAGTCATTTGCCATTAACTTTTTTCTTAAACTTTTTGTTGTGGAAAACATCAAGGCTAAGAAAAGGGAAAAAGACATGTCAGCTTCACTTGTGTTCAGGAATTAATGCTTTACGGATTCACTTTATTCCCTGTGTGTGTGCTATGCGTGTGCGTGTGCCTGTTTGCATACATATGCTGTGCATGTGCATAGGTATGTGAACTTGCACACATTAGTGTGTGCATGGGCATATGGGTGCATGTGTGTTCACATGCTAGTGTGTGAATATATTTGTGCTGTGCACGTGCATATGTTTGTGTGTGTGCTGTGCCTGCCTGTGTGCACACCTGTGTGTTTGCTGGAACCACTTGCAAGTTGGCTGCAGACTGAATTGTGCCCCAGATATATCCGCACGCAGCTGCTCTAACAATCCTGCGTAGCCACGTAAAGGTCACAGATCTCAGGGATTTAAATGGATCGAGCAGGATATCCTGACACAGAGTTTGTCTTCCAATGACTGTCACTGTCTCAGTAACATCCTTCACACCTTCTTTAAGCCCCATTCAGGGTCCAGTTTAGACTCCCATTACATTCAGTCACTTGTCCCAGGTCCCCTAAAGCAACAATGTCACCGTTGGAGAGCCCGGCCAAGGCTGGGGGTGCCCCTCCCGTTGGCCTGGCCTCCAGGCCCTGCCCTTGGCTCCTGTTTCCTCATATCTCAGCCAGGCCCCGACTTGGATGGGGCCGCCACCTCTTTCCTCACAGGGTCCCATCGCCCAGTCAAGGGGGTTCATTCTCCCCAAACACAGCATCAGGAGTCGGGGGCTGACAGTCCCCACTGGGTCTCCTTCATGTGAGACCCTGTGCTGTTGAAAGAGCAGGCACCCTGCCCTCGGGGGTGGGGGACTGGGGGGCGACATGCGGCCCACGATGGGCAGGCGGGTCTCCGGGTGGGGCGAGCCAGTGTGCAAGGAGTTCCGCGGTGGGTTCTCCTCTCCAACGGCTTCTGTGCCCCTCCCTCTCCCCGTGCCTCCCCTCGAAGACAGCGCGGTGCCGGGACGGGAACCATGGGAGCCGTCAGCCACCGCCCCCTCTACACACACGCACACGCTGCAGGGAAGCAGGACCTGAGTGCAGGGCTCTCAGCGGCCCTGAGCGCCCCGCCCGGAATCGGCCCGCCGAATGGACAGACCGGATCTCCCGGCCCGGACCATGCAGGACTCTCCTGCCTGGGCTTCCAGTGTGGCCGCCTCCTTCTGGAAGCCTGGGAGGCTGGAATCAGGCCACTTCTTGTCTGTCCTGGCATCAGACTGGGCTGCACTCTAAGAAGTTCGTGGCTCGCCCGTGGATCCTGACCATCAGGTGGCCAGAGAAATTGGGAACATTTCTGTTTTGCCTGTTGAAATGTTTAATGACAAAGATTTTGTTCAGTTTACTGATGTGGGTGTCCAAAGATAAGAGACCCATGTGTGTGATCTGTACCTCCTATGAGATCAGCCCTAAGCTAGTTTAAACATGATCAAGTTGTGTCTACATGGTAGATTTAGACCTCTGCATGTCCTGTCTACTGATTATGTTTAGAGCTGACCATGTGTTGTCTACAATAAGAAGATTTAGACCTGACCATGTTCTGTGTACGCTAGGACTATGGGGACCTGGGTAGAGACCCGGCCTGGCCTCAGTACTGGGAAGCTCCGTGCCTGCATCTGAATGTCAGTGCTTAGATGTCTGGGGACTGGAGCTGAGGTGGGCTTGTCTACGTAACAGCCTCTCTTCTGAGTGTGGTGACCTGGTCCTCCCAAGGGTCAGTGCTATGGTCGGGGCCTTAGTCTTAATCCCTGCAAGGTTCACCTTCCCTGGGGCTCGTGGAGAATCCTCAGGAGGACTACCTGGCAATAATTCCAATTTACCAGCACGTGCATGGTGCATAGGGAAGCAGGTTTAGCTGCTGAATTGATTGCAGGGCACGCAGATCGGGCAAAAGGCCGATGGGTGACAGCTGAGGCTGCTGCTGAGCTCTCCCTCCAGTCTACCGTCCCTACTCAGCAGAGTCCAGAGCTGCCCCTCGGCTTTCAGCCCTGCTGTCCTGTGAGTTTTCTCAACATGTAAGTGAGACGAGAAAGGACTGAGCATGCCAGCACCAGGGTCGTGTGTTCAACTCTAGTATGAAAGCTGTAAAAACAGTTAAAATCACACAGAACCAAAGTGAGAAGAGGAGGACTCCTCTGGGACAAGTGTGGGGAAAGGAGACCCACCTGACACTTTTTCCCATCCCAGGAGGTCCCAGGGACCCAGCTTGTTTCCACATTGGGGAAGCCCTCTGCAGAGCCATGGTGTCCTGACCAAGGGGACGTGTGACCCCAGGTGCAGGGTCTGGGGAGGTGAGGTCACCCTGGGACTGTGGACATGTGACCCAGGTGGAGGGGTCTGGGGAGGTGGGTCACCCTGGTGAGTGTGGATGTGTGGCCCCAGGTATAGGGTGAGGGGACTGTGTGGGTCTCACCATACCTGCATGGGTCAGGATCACATGGATGGGGAGACCGCATATGCGCTCTTTGCCTGCAGTGTGTCCTGTCCCCTTTGAGATTTCCAACCTCTGCATTAAGGGTGTTGTCCTGATTAACCTGTGGTTCCTTTTCTTCTCTTCATCTTGTCACAATCATATGAGGTCAGGCATGTTTGAGTGGGTTGCTGCTCTGTGTTCCAGTGAGTGACAACACTTGGTGGTATCGTTTTAAGACTATAGCATATCATGTGTCTAATCCATGGGGGTCACCACTGCCTGGGACCCCCTGGACAGAGGTCAGGTGAGCACAGACTAGCCCCCCCTAAGAATGGTCTCCTACGTGCTCTGTGAGGGTACCGTGATGGCCCCTAAGGTAGGGGACTGTGTCTGGGCCTCCGACATTTGTGATGAAGGGGAGTCGAAATGGAATCTCAATTAACAAGACATTATTTTAAGAATTTATTTTAAGTGAAATAAAACACACGTCACATACCCTTTACCATCATCACCATTTTAAGTGCACGTTTCTGAGGCATCAGATAGATTCACTTTCTCGTGGAGCCATCACCACCATCCCTAGAACTTTTCCTCTTGCAAAACCAAAATTGCACAACCATGAAAGTCTCATTCCCCATTCCCTCCCACTGCCCCTGGCACCGATATCCACTTCAGTCCCTGAGTTGTCGACTCCAGGGCACCCACTGGAGTGCAATCCTGCAGTGTTTGCTGACGGGTCATTTTGGAAGAGCTGACTTTCAGTCTGAAGCCTGTTTGCATCTGAAGAATCTGCCTTTAAGGAGAGGGTGTATGAGGAAGGGGGTGTATGCGGGACAAAGGTGTCCAGGGTGCAGGTGAGCCAGGACCTGACCAGCTGCCTTTTGGGTCCTCTGGTCCCATCTCTTGGTCTGTGCCTCATCTGCATCATCACTGTCCCCGCTGGCACTGCTGGGGTGTTGTTGTCTGAGTGAGATTCCCCTGGTGCCCCTGCTCTCGTCCCCTCCTCCTGCTGGTTGCGGAGGGAACTGCTTGCTGTGTGGTCTCTACTCCTGAGGCACGAAGGACCCTGTAGCATGGACCTGCAGAGTGTGGGGTGTGGTCCCAAGAGCATGGGGCCCACTTAGGACACGACATCGGGGCGTGACAAGTGCTAGGGCTGCCTCATCACTGACAGGGAATGTTGCCCAGATCCTGCTCCAGAGGGCGTGGTGGGTGGCCTGGGACCCTAGAGGCCCCATTCCTATACTGGAGCTTGGAGAGTGCATACCCATGGGCTCCAGATTCACCCCATATCTCAGCCATATCCCTCTGTCCTGTCTTTGAACTCAGGAAAACGAGCTCTCTTGTCCACAACATAGGCCTGGTCCTGTTGATATTAGGATTCTTCAAGTTAGGCGTCCTGGGATAGCAGCTCCTTTTAGGCCTGAGAAGGAACAACTCCGGAGTGTACAACAATTTCAGATGAAACTAATATTCAATGACTATCCCTAACTACTCGGTTGTTGACTTCTATTAGTCATTATTCTCCTGGTTTTAGCTCTGATGTGGGGATTACACAGGAGTCAACATTTAAATCTTCGTAATCTGTGTATTTGTAGCTTCAGTATCATTACTGACCCATAGATTTTTATGGTTTGGGAAGAGTTATTGATTTCATGTATCATGTAAAGGATTCACAATGATGATAGGGCAATTAAGATTACAATAATAGCTAGTAAATTGTTCACATTTTCTCTACCTGTGCATCTATTGTATGCATATGAGTTTAGATATCAATATTAGTGAAATGATATAGAGGACTAGAGAACTTATTTTAAAAATCACTATTAATGTGTGATGAAGAAAATGTAAAAGTTCTTCCATAATCGGTGATGTTGTATCTTGAGAGCCTAGATGAAATTGATATGCCTTAGTGATATACAGGATTTTAGCCTATCATTTAACTTTGACAAAGCTACATCACTTTTTACTTTTATCTCATTTATTGAGGAAGACATAATTGTTATGGTGTTGGCTTGAAACTGGTTGAAAAGGACTTGAGTCCTTCCTTATTTTACATTTACATAGGTAGGATCTTGAAACATAGGATATGGTGGAGGACATCCGTGTAACCATTCTAGGTTAGGAGTAGCAATTTCCACTACTAAGACTTCTTGTTTAGACACAAATGCTTTTCAAAGTATGAAGATTATTACCATTACCGCTGCTAATGAGATGAATGAGCCTAAAGACAAAATATTTCATGTTGTGTGTGCCTCAGGGTACTCAGACTAACGTAGTGACATCCCTGAGAGGCCACGAAAGTGCTGCAGGAAGTCATATTTACTACTACAAATATACTTGTGAAGTGAATTTTTGCTCATGCTGAGTTAACTCTATAACCTGAGAATAGTGGGAATCAGTGTAGGAAGCCTCCTATAATAGTGAAGACTGCTCCCATGGACATTAGGTCATGGAAGTGTGCTACTACATAGTCTGTATCCTGGAGGACAATGTCTGGGGATGATTTGGCTAAGATGATTCCTGTCCAACCACCTACTGTAAAAAGAAAAACTAAAGCCTAAAACTCATAATATAGTGGGAGGTCATATAGTATTACCTCCGTGAACAGTTGCTAACCAGGGACTTCCCTGGTGACGCAGTGGTTAAGAATTCGCCTGCCAATGCAGGGGACACGGGTTCGAGCCCTTGTCTGGGAAGATTCCACATGCCGCGGAGCAAAAAGCCCGTGTGCCACAACTACTGAGCCTGTCCTCTAGAGCCCGCAAGCCACAACTACTGAAGCCCACGCGCCTAGAGGCCGTGCTCTGCAACAAGAGAAGCCACTGCAATGAAAGGGCCGCACACCGCAACGAAGAGTAGCTGCCGCTCACCGCAACCAGAGAAAGCCCATGCGCAGCAACCAAGACCCAACTCAGCCAAAAAAAAAAAAGAAAAGAAAAGAAAAAGAAAAATTAAGTAAAGAGTTTCTAATCAGCTAGATACTTTTACTCCTGTAGGGATAGAAGTAATTACGGTAGCTGATGCAAAGTATGCTCCTGAGTCCACAGCTATCCCTAAGGTAAACATATGATGGGCCCACAAGAGAACTCCTAAAAAACCAGTGGACGTGACTCATACTATTCCCAGATAGCTGAGAGGCAATTTTTGTCCTAAATAGTATGTAATGATATGTTAGTTTATAACAAACCCTGTTAGGCCATGAATACAGACTTCAGGGTGAGCAAAGTATCAAAAGAGGTGTTGGTATAGGATTCGGTCTCCTCCTGCAGGGTCAAAGAAAGTAGTGTTTAGATTTCTATCTCTTAACAGCATGGCAATTCTGGCTGCTTGGACTGAGATTGGTAATTATAGTAATATGGCTATAGTTGGGGAAGATTAAACAAATAATGGTGTTTGGTATTGGGATATGACTGCTGGTTTTGTATTAAAGACTATAGTAATAAAAGTAATAATACCAAGAATTGAGGAGACACCTGCTAAATGTAAGGAGAAAAGAGTTAGGTCGACAGAGGCTACTGCATGGGCCAGATTGCAGGCTAGAGCTGAATACACGGTTCCACTGGTACCAGAACCAGCTTCTACTATTGGTGATATGAGTAAGAGTAAGAATGATGGGGGAAGTAGTCAAAAGTTTATATGATTTATTGGGGGAAATGCTACTTCAGGTGTCCGAGTTATTAGTGGCCCAAGTCAGTTTTCAAAGCCTGCAATCATAACGGGTACAGCTATAAAGAAAATTATTACAAGTGCAGGGACTGTTATGACAACCTTACAGATCTGGGCATCTCCAAGTAGCGGTCCAGGTCAGCATAGCTCAGCCTGGATTAATATAATTAA
The DNA here is from genome assembly GCF_965194825.1 of Balaenoptera physalus. Taxonomy (NCBI): domain Eukaryota; kingdom Metazoa; phylum Chordata; class Mammalia; order Artiodactyla; family Balaenopteridae; genus Balaenoptera; species Balaenoptera physalus. The sequence continues at coordinate 9,921 of NW_028124549.1, forward strand.
GGTGCTGCCTGCTACTCCAGCTCAAGCACCAAATACTGAATATAAAATGCCGATATCTTTGTGATTTGTTGAAAATAATCAGCAGTGTATGAACAGAGGTAAAATGACTGAGTTAGCATTAGACTGTAAATCTAAAGACAGAGATTGAGCCCTCTTTCTGGCAAACCCTGTGGTGAATCAACAAATTGAATTGTAACTTCAGAGAAGCAGCTTCAATTCTGCCAGTGATTTTCCTGCCTTTTTTTTTTTCCTTTTTTCTATCTCAAATGAAGGAGAAGTAGACTGAAGCCAGTTGACTAGAGGATTTGCCTGTTAACTAAAGTTTCCTGGGGTTAAAACTCATCAATCTCGTAAAGATTTGGCTTCAATACAGTGTTTGCTTTACATTCAATTGATGTAGAATAAAGTCTTGCAATCCTTATTTTTAGGAATTAAGTAAATTTCACTTGTTTAGGTTTTTGAAAGCTCTTGGTCTGAACTAACCTAAATTCCTAGTACAGCACCGATAGAATGGGTGTTGTGTGTAGTAATCGTGTGGGTATTATGATTGGTAATGATAGGAAGGTTATTGCTTTGTATGTTCAAATTGTTTTGTGTTTGTGTTGTTTAATGAAGGGAATATAGTTAGTGATGTGGAGTATGTTAGCTGCAAGTAGACATATATGCTGAGGACTGCTATGATGGCTATTAGTGTTGGTAGAATGATGTTGTCGTTTTGTTATCTCTTGGATAATTATTCATTTGGGTAGAAAGCCTGATAGTGATGGGCGATGTCCTAATGATACTATAATGGTGAGGAAAATGATTGTGATGGGAGGTGTTTTATCTCATGTGTGTGATAATGATACTCTTGTAGTACATGATCTGGGCATAAATAAGAAGAAGATAGTGTTGTTATGATATAAATTAGTATGTTTAGGATTGTTATAATCTGAATATACATTATAATAGCTGTTATTCATCCTATATGGGCAATTGATGAGGAGGGTGTAATATTTTCCAGGTGAGTATGGCGAAGTCTGCCTCAGCCTCCAGCTATGATTTATAATATCACTATGATTAATAGTATATTTAGGTTGATGGATGGTGACATGTGGTATAAAACTGATAGGGGTGCAAATTTGTCATGTTGATAGCATCAGGTCCGCTGTTCATGGGATGCCTCGTGTGACTTCAGGCACTCAGAAGTGAAATGGGGAAAGTCCTACTTTTGTGACAAGGGCGATTGTCATGAGGGTGGATGCTGCTGTATTAAAGATTCTTGTTATTCATTGTGCTCTTTGACCAGAGTATATTAGATTAATGATAATAGCCTTTATAAGTAGTATTGATGTGGTGGACTGTTTTAGGAAATATTTGTTGGATGCTTCTGTAGCTTATGGGTTCATGTTTTTTATTAGAATGGGGATACCATTAACCAGTGTGAGCTTGTTATACAATTATATTTCCTGAGAAAATGATCAGTAGAATGATGGTAAAAACAATGAGAGTTTATTAGCACAGGAAGGATATACAAAAATATTTTGGGGGTATGGGCCTGAAGCTTACTTAGAGAACTTTACTATATAGCATGTGGTGTAATGTGGTAGGTAGCATGGAGAATGTAAAATTATTAGGAAGAATTCAATTCCAGGAATAAGAGCATTGAAACCTCTGTGATTTACTCTATCAAAGTAACTCTTTTGTCAGACATATTTCTTAAATTTGTGGTGGGTTGCCTGGTATGATGACAAGTAGTGAAAACTCTCATATACATAGGGTTAATGTTAGTCGTAAAAAAACTTTTCATAAGAGATGTATGCCTTGATCATATCAAAATTGTAGGTAGGAGGCTCAAATTCATAGAAAGGAGATTGTTAGATGTGTTTTAATGATGACTTGGGCTGTATATAATTCTGGCACCTAGGGATTGTCGAATGCTCCTAAAAATAGATTGCTGTGGAAATGTTTATTACAGGGAAATTGACATATTCTCTAGGAGGGACGGGGTGAATGGGCCTGCTACATTTTCTACATTGAAGACATATACGGGTTTTGATGCTACTTCCGTTAAATCAAGTGGGGCTTCATTGGATTTCTCCTACTGCGGAGATAATCAAATTCTGGGTAGGGGTCAGGAGAAAATTAGTCATAGGTGTTCTTGTGCAATAATTACTGTTGAAAGTGTAAATGATCCATTTATCAGTAAGACTGAGAATAGAATAACTGCTACATTACTTCATATGAGATGATTGTCTGTGCTATTGTTCCTAGAGCTCCAGTGAGTGAGTATTTTGAATGTGAAGTTCATCCAGATCTGAGGATGGAATAAATGGCTAGGTGTGATATGGCTAACAGAAATAATATGCCTACATTTATATTAATTAGTGCATAAGATATGGGAAGAGGAATTCATGTTGTGAGAGCCAGGGTTAAGGCTAGCATTGGGGTTAAGGCTAGCAAGAGAAGCCACCGCAATGAGAAGCCCGCGCACCGCAACAAAGAGTAGCCCCCGCTTGCCGCAACTAGAGAAAGCCTGCCCATAGCAACGAAGACCCAACGCAGCCAAAAACAAATTAATTAATTAATTAGTTAACTATTTTAAACAAAAGTACTATATCCTTCTGTACAGCTTCTCTGGGAAGAACAGAGAGATGGCGTAGGAGAGTGAGAAAGACCAATATTTAGTGCACATCTCTCATGCAGGTGCTCTGCTGGCTCAGATAGATTTATCCCCACTTTACAAAGGAGGAAATAATCTCAGAGAGGTTTAGTAATTTTACCAAAGCCAAACAGCTATGGAGTGGCAGAACCAAGATCTGAACCAAGTCTGTTACCTTCAAAGCCTAAGTCCTCATCACAACAAAACTCAATATTTACATTTCTCGAATTACATTGCAACCTGGGGAGTTCTTGGCACAATCCTGAATAAGAGTGAGAAAGAAAGAAATAGCATTGTTCCTACAGTTAACCCAAATTTTTGGAGCAGCTGCTAGACGCCTGGCCCTTTTTGGGGTTCAGCAGTGATCAAGACAGGAAGAGTCCTGCTCTCATGAACCACGTAGTGGGGAGGAGAGACGGGTGCAACTTGGGTGAGGGATTTCACCTTGCTGGACCTCTGTTTTGTCATCTGGAAAATGGGATGGGTGTTCCTCATTTTCTGGGATTGTCCAGCCCTCACATTCTCTGATTCCATAAGAAGCATTTGTTTTCCTGTTTCTTTAAAACTCATTCAGGCCGTGAGCTGTGATGAATGTTGTTAGCTGCTCCCCAAATCACTCTATTCCCACCCTTTTCCTGTGATCAGGTCTTTCCCGAAACATGACTCACAGTCAGTCAAGTCACAGAACCTAAGGGGCACCCAGCAGAAAAATTCCAACCCTTGCTTCCCAGGAGCTCTGCGGTCTACCTGCCAGGTAAACTTAACTCACCTGGCACAAGGTGGCCATCCCTGGTTTCACATCAGCATGATCTCAGGCACAAACCTCCTTGTTTTTCCATTTTGTCTTTAAGTTACTTGTTGAAACAACTGCACAAATATGACACAGATATAAAATCAGGCATCTTCTGCCCCCAGTGCCTACTAATAAATGATTTTCTGCCACTTTAATGATAAAGATAGAACATTTCAACATTCTGCTACCCTTATTATTTGTCATTTTTGTTGATATTTCTATTGACTACATCTTTCAACATTTTAACAATGGAACATTTATCTAGGGTGTTCCAGACCCAGCCTTTAGTGGTAAAGGTTTTGTTGTTATATTTCTATTGTTTCCTTTAAAAATCATTATCCTATTTAAATGGATTAAGTCAATTCTATAGGCATTTATCTTATGATATTGATGAAATTGATACATAGAGGGCAGTAGTACAAGTTGATTGGACTTGAGAACCTCTATTAGCACAGTTAAGTATAAATATTATCTATATGTAAACCAAAGTACAGGCCGAGTGAGATTCTCTGACTTTTTTCCACTGTCTGCCCCTCAAGCCTGTGAGAAATGGAATAGTTCTTGCCCTATCAGTAAACAAAGGATGTCACAGTCTTCAGCACTTGCAGCCCTCCAATGTGAGCCGGCGGGCCCTGAGGCACTCAGGATATGCAAATACAGAATGCAGGCCCCAGAGAGCTGAGGTGCATATCAAAGGAAGGATTTCAGTGAGACCAGGCAAAGAAAAGCGCCGCATTCCTCACCTTGGGAGAGCTGGTTTTCCTTAGTTAACAATCACCTTTGGATGGTCCCCATTACCTGCGCCAGTCCCCTGCCCTGTCCCCTCCCCCCGGTACTTTAGCTCAGGGAGGAAGGAGCGCAGAGGGACTCGGCTGAATACGGGGCCTGCGCGCCTCGGAAGGAGTTTTCAGCCGCTTTCCCCACAGTCGGGAGGAGGGGCGCTGACGCTGCAGCCGGACCCTGCGCCTCCCTTACCCCGTTTCCCCTCAGGACGCTCAGCCGACCCCCTCCCCACGCCCACCAGGCCTCGCGAGCCAGGCCGAGGGCAGGGGCGAGAGGACGGACCGAAGTTCCCGGGGACCAGACGCTGGAGGCCGCTCTTTCTGCACAGCAGCGGCGGGTGGCAGCGAACCCCTGCCCCTCAGAAGCTGGTCTTGTGCTGCCGCCCGGGCACCGGACCAGGCGGAGGGTCGGCGCCCACTTACCCGGCCCGCCGACCCCGCGACTGTCATGGCTTCGGCCGCCGGGGCACCTCCAGAGCCGGCAGCCTCAGTGAGGTCGCCCTCCCCTCGGGCTCCGGGGCAGTTCCGTGAAGGCGGAGGGAAGAGACCCCGCCCGAGCCGGGAGTTCCAGGTCTGAGGAAACGCGGGCTCTGTTCAGCGCGCAGTGGGTGGGACCGCTCTGCCCCGAGGCCTTCCGGGAGGGAGCGGGGCGGCGGGGGAGGGAGCCGCCAGGAGCGCAGGGCCCCGTCGGGGGTCCTGGAGGGGCGGCCCGGCCTGGGGGCCACGCCCACTGTGGCCGCAGCCCAGGCCTTTTTCCTGGAATCCTACACAAAAACATTAGAAAGATACACAGTCTATAGTAAATACTCACAAATGATTGTTGCTGCTGTGCTCACTATTCTATTAAAGGTGTAAAATCCACAAAACACTTTAAGTTCAAAATTAAATATGAATTTTTACCTTTCTAATTATGTCTCTGATATTCACAGTTGTGGTTAATGAATCAGAGACTGTGGCATCACTAGTTAAAAATGAGCTTGTTAAAAAAATAGAACTCAGGCCCACCGGACCTACTGAATCACAATCTGCACGTTTACAATCTCCCCAGTGTACTCGTGTACCCATGAATAGTTGAAAGGTACATTTCTACCTCGACAGGTCTTTTCTCTATGAGAAATACACACATTTTATCCAGTTTGATATAAATAAAACACTCAAAAATGCATATGCCTGTGTTGAAACCATCATTTTATCATTTCTTTTCCAGACAAGTATAGTCTCTATACTGGTTTTGTGGATCACATGCCATACTCTTTTCTTGTAGTTAGAAATAAGGTAGAGAAAGTTACTTTGTAAAAAAAATATATATATGTATTAGTGGAGAATTGAAGACACTCTTCTAAATTAAAACCTTCCCTTAACTTGCTGTTTTCTTCTTGGGTCATATTATGAACTCTTCCAGTGGCCACATGGCATGTGTACGTTGAATTTCAGGGACTGCTGACATCCCAGGATGTGGCCATAGATTTCTGTCAAGAGGAGTGAGAATGCCTGGAGCAAGATCAACGGGAATTGTACAGGGATGTGATGTTAGACAAGTATAGGAACCTGCTGTCCTTGGGTGAGGATACCTTCCTTCCAGAATTCCTTATCCAACCACAGGGTTTGGAGTCCTTCATTTGTAGAATGTCTCCTGGAATCTTCTGCTTCCTACAATAGGGGTTCAGATTGCAACGTTTCAGGAAAGATTGGGAGTTTGTGGGTATAATTTTTCTTATTCTTTTAAAATTGCAGCCTCCCTTTTAATATACTTTGTAACTGCTTGGGATGTGTCTATATGAACTGTGTACTATATGCTTCTGTTATAGTCCTTACAATATTTTATTGTCTTATTTTCTCTAACAATTTTCCATGGATTCTTTGGGCTTAAGGTATATTAAAAGGGAGACTGCGAATCTGGGACTTCCCTGGTGAGGCAGTGATTAAGAATTCGCCTGCCAATGCAGGGGACCCGGTTCGATCCCCTGTCCGGGAAGATCTCACGTGCCACGGAACAACTAAGCCAGTGGGCCACAACTACTGAGTCTGCACGCCGCAACTACTGAAGCCGGTGTGTCTTGAGCCCGTGCGCCATTTATCTTTTGGAGAATAAAACCACTTCTGAGTGATTAAAATTTAGGCCAGCTAGTCAAAATGCTTTATCACCTGTTCTTCTAAAACACTGGTCAATGGAACAAGTTTTACTAGGGATAACAGTGTAATTGTATTCTGGAGTTCATATGGGCAATATGGTTTATGACCTTGATGCTGGATCACGACCTTTCAACGGTATAACTGCTATTAATTGTCTGTTTGTTCAACGATTAAAGTCTCACGTGATCTGAGTTCAGACTGGAGTCATCCTGGTTGGTTTCTGTCTATTGCAGATTTCTTCCAGTATGAAAGGACAAGAGCAATACGGCTTACTTTACAAAATGTCTTCAAACTAAATGATGATATAATCTACATTCAATTAATTTATACATACCCTACTGTAGAACAGGGTTCGTTATGCTGGCAGTGCCCGGTAATTATGTAAAACTGAAACTTTTTCTGCACTGGTTCAAGTCCTCTTCCTAAGAATATGTTTATAATCAGCATTCTTTCACAAATTACCCAATTTAATTCACCATAGCATTCCTCATATTAACTAAATGGAAAATCCTAGGCTATATACAAATCCAGAAAGGGCCAAAAATCATCAGCCCCCATGGATGATTACAACCCATTGCTGAGGCATTCAAATTACTTATTAAAGAACCACTATGTCCATCAACATCATCAATTTATATATTATTGCCCCAATGCTAGCCTTAACCTTGGCTCTCACAACATGAATTCCTCTTCCCATATCTTATCCACTAATTAGTATAAATGTAGGCATATTATTTCTATTAGCCATATCACACCTAGCCATTTATTCCATCCTCAGATCTGGATGAACTTCACATTCAAAATACTCACTCACTGGAGCTCTAGGAACAATAGCGCAGACGATCATCTCATATCAAGTAATGTAGCAGTTATTCTATTCTCAGTCTTACTGGTAAATGGATCATTTACACTTTCAACAGTAATTATTACACAAGAACACCTAGGACTAATTTTCTCCTGACCCCTACCCAGTATTTGATTATCTCCGCAGTAGCAGAAATCCAGTGAAGCCCCACTTGATTTAACGGAAGTAGAATCAAAACCTGTACATGTCTTCAATGTAGAAAATGTAGCAGGCCCATTCACCCCGTCCTTTCTAGAGAATATGTCAATTTCCCTATAATAAACATTTCCACAGCAATCTATTTTTGGGAGCATTCGACAATCCCTAGGTGCCAGAATTATAGATTCTTTCATCTTGTAAATATAGTTTTTTTTAAAAAATAATTTTTATACTTTTACCACCTTTAAACAAAATGTACTCCATTGCTGTGGAATATTCCCTCATAGGAGCGTGCATGGTTCATTTCTGCATCCGTCTGTGATGGCCTTCAGGTTCCTTCAGGTTTGGCTCCTGTGGCTGCAAGTCCATGTCCGTGTGTCCTGGTGCAGGGCTGCTGGGTTTGTGTTCAACTGGGAGGAGCACTGTGGGTCTCTGTGCACGGACTTTGCTATCTGAGGCCCGATTGCTTCAGAAGTGGTTGCATCTCCCCGTTGCGTACCAGGCTTTCCATTGCTCCACATCCTGCTGATATTTGATACTATGTCTTTCATGTCTGCCATTCTGGTAGGTGTATGCACAGTATTTTGCTTATGGCTTTAATCCCTCTGTTGTTAGTGAAGTTGTGCATCTTGTGGTATTCATGGACTACTTTCTGTTGTTTTTTAAAAAGTTTTAAAAATTGTGGTCTGGTACACATAACATAAAATGTACTATCTTAACCATTTTTAAGTGCACATTTCAGGGTCAGGAAGTAATTCACACTGTTGTGCAAACCTGACCACCATCATCCTCCAGAACTTTTTCATCTTGCAAAATTGAAACAGTCTCCATTAAACACTCACTCCCCATGGTCCCTCCCTCAGCCTCTGGCACTCAACATCCTACTTTATGTCTCTATATTTCCGACTGCTCCAGGGGCCTTGTATGAGTGGATCAAGCACTGTTTGTTTTTTTGTGTCTAGCTTACATCACTGAGCATAATGCCCACAAGGTTCATCCCTGCTGCATCCTGTGTCAGAATTGACTTCCTGTTTAGGCTGAATAGCATTCCCTTGTATTGATGGACCGTGTTTTTCTTCTCCATTCATCCATTAGTGGACACATGTAATAGCTACATTCATTTCTACTGTCATAATATTTGTGGAATAAAATCAGAAAGTCCTATGAATCAAAAGTCATTTGCCATTAACTTTTTTCTTAAACTTTTTGTTGTGGAAAACATCAAGGCTAAGAAAAGGGAAAAAGACATGTCAGCTTCACTTGTGTTCAGGAATTAATGCTTTACGGATTCACTTTATTCCCTGTGTGTGTGCTATGCGTGTGCGTGTGCCTGTTTGCATACATATGCTGTGCATGTGCATAGGTATGTGAACTTGCACACATTAGTGTGTGCATGGGCATATGGGTGCATGTGTGTTCACATGCTAGTGTGTGAATATATTTGTGCTGTGCACGTGCATATGTTTGTGTGTGTGCTGTGCCTGCCTGTGTGCACACCTGTGTGTTTGCTGGAACCACTTGCAAGTTGGCTGCAGACTGAATTGTGCCCCAGATATATCCGCACGCAGCTGCTCTAACAATCCTGCGTAGCCACGTAAAGGTCACAGATCTCAGGGATTTAAATGGATCGAGCAGGATATCCTGACACAGAGTTTGTCTTCCAATGACTGTCACTGTCTCAGTAACATCCTTCACACCTTCTTTAAGCCCCATTCAGGGTCCAGTTTAGACTCCCATTACATTCAGTCACTTGTCCCAGGTCCCCTAAAGCAACAATGTCACCGTTGGAGAGCCCGGCCAAGGCTGGGGGTGCCCCTCCCGTTGGCCTGGCCTCCAGGCCCTGCCCTTGGCTCCTGTTTCCTCATATCTCAGCCAGGCCCCGACTTGGATGGGGCCGCCACCTCTTTCCTCACAGGGTCCCATCGCCCAGTCAAGGGGGTTCATTCTCCCCAAACACAGCATCAGGAGTCGGGGGCTGACAGTCCCCACTGGGTCTCCTTCATGTGAGACCCTGTGCTGTTGAAAGAGCAGGCACCCTGCCCTCGGGGGTGGGGGACTGGGGGGCGACATGCGGCCCACGATGGGCAGGCGGGTCTCCGGGTGGGGCGAGCCAGTGTGCAAGGAGTTCCGCGGTGGGTTCTCCTCTCCAACGGCTTCTGTGCCCCTCCCTCTCCCCGTGCCTCCCCTCGAAGACAGCGCGGTGCCGGGACGGGAACCATGGGAGCCGTCAGCCACCGCCCCCTCTACACACACGCACACGCTGCAGGGAAGCAGGACCTGAGTGCAGGGCTCTCAGCGGCCCTGAGCGCCCCGCCCGGAATCGGCCCGCCGAATGGACAGACCGGATCTCCCGGCCCGGACCATGCAGGACTCTCCTGCCTGGGCTTCCAGTGTGGCCGCCTCCTTCTGGAAGCCTGGGAGGCTGGAATCAGGCCACTTCTTGTCTGTCCTGGCATCAGACTGGGCTGCACTCTAAGAAGTTCGTGGCTCGCCCGTGGATCCTGACCATCAGGTGGCCAGAGAAATTGGGAACATTTCTGTTTTGCCTGTTGAAATGTTTAATGACAAAGATTTTGTTCAGTTTACTGATGTGGGTGTCCAAAGATAAGAGACCCATGTGTGTGATCTGTACCTCCTATGAGATCAGCCCTAAGCTAGTTTAAACATGATCAAGTTGTGTCTACATGGTAGATTTAGACCTCTGCATGTCCTGTCTACTGATTATGTTTAGAGCTGACCATGTGTTGTCTACAATAAGAAGATTTAGACCTGACCATGTTCTGTGTACGCTAGGACTATGGGGACCTGGGTAGAGACCCGGCCTGGCCTCAGTACTGGGAAGCTCCGTGCCTGCATCTGAATGTCAGTGCTTAGATGTCTGGGGACTGGAGCTGAGGTGGGCTTGTCTACGTAACAGCCTCTCTTCTGAGTGTGGTGACCTGGTCCTCCCAAGGGTCAGTGCTATGGTCGGGGCCTTAGTCTTAATCCCTGCAAGGTTCACCTTCCCTGGGGCTCGTGGAGAATCCTCAGGAGGACTACCTGGCAATAATTCCAATTTACCAGCACGTGCATGGTGCATAGGGAAGCAGGTTTAGCTGCTGAATTGATTGCAGGGCACGCAGATCGGGCAAAAGGCCGATGGGTGACAGCTGAGGCTGCTGCTGAGCTCTCCCTCCAGTCTACCGTCCCTACTCAGCAGAGTCCAGAGCTGCCCCTCGGCTTTCAGCCCTGCTGTCCTGTGAGTTTTCTCAACATGTAAGTGAGACGAGAAAGGACTGAGCATGCCAGCACCAGGGTCGTGTGTTCAACTCTAGTATGAAAGCTGTAAAAACAGTTAAAATCACACAGAACCAAAGTGAGAAGAGGAGGACTCCTCTGGGACAAGTGTGGGGAAAGGAGACCCACCTGACACTTTTTCCCATCCCAGGAGGTCCCAGGGACCCAGCTTGTTTCCACATTGGGGAAGCCCTCTGCAGAGCCATGGTGTCCTGACCAAGGGGACGTGTGACCCCAGGTGCAGGGTCTGGGGAGGTGAGGTCACCCTGGGACTGTGGACATGTGACCCAGGTGGAGGGGTCTGGGGAGGTGGGTCACCCTGGTGAGTGTGGATGTGTGGCCCCAGGTATAGGGTGAGGGGACTGTGTGGGTCTCACCATACCTGCATGGGTCAGGATCACATGGATGGGGAGACCGCATATGCGCTCTTTGCCTGCAGTGTGTCCTGTCCCCTTTGAGATTTCCAACCTCTGCATTAAGGGTGTTGTCCTGATTAACCTGTGGTTCCTTTTCTTCTCTTCATCTTGTCACAATCATATGAGGTCAGGCATGTTTGAGTGGGTTGCTGCTCTGTGTTCCAGTGAGTGACAACACTTGGTGGTATCGTTTTAAGACTATAGCATATCATGTGTCTAATCCATGGGGGTCACCACTGCCTGGGACCCCCTGGACAGAGGTCAGGTGAGCACAGACTAGCCCCCCCTAAGAATGGTCTCCTACGTGCTCTGTGAGGGTACCGTGATGGCCCCTAAGGTAGGGGACTGTGTCTGGGCCTCCGACATTTGTGATGAAGGGGAGTCGAAATGGAATCTCAATTAACAAGACATTATTTTAAGAATTTATTTTAAGTGAAATAAAACACACGTCACATACCCTTTACCATCATCACCATTTTAAGTGCACGTTTCTGAGGCATCAGATAGATTCACTTTCTCGTGGAGCCATCACCACCATCCCTAGAACTTTTCCTCTTGCAAAACCAAAATTGCACAACCATGAAAGTCTCATTCCCCATTCCCTCCCACTGCCCCTGGCACCGATATCCACTTCAGTCCCTGAGTTGTCGACTCCAGGGCACCCACTGGAGTGCAATCCTGCAGTGTTTGCTGACGGGTCATTTTGGAAGAGCTGACTTTCAGTCTGAAGCCTGTTTGCATCTGAAGAATCTGCCTTTAAGGAGAGGGTGTATGAGGAAGGGGGTGTATGCGGGACAAAGGTGTCCAGGGTGCAGGTGAGCCAGGACCTGACCAGCTGCCTTTTGGGTCCTCTGGTCCCATCTCTTGGTCTGTGCCTCATCTGCATCATCACTGTCCCCGCTGGCACTGCTGGGGTGTTGTTGTCTGAGTGAGATTCCCCTGGTGCCCCTGCTCTCGTCCCCTCCTCCTGCTGGTTGCGGAGGGAACTGCTTGCTGTGTGGTCTCTACTCCTGAGGCACGAAGGACCCTGTAGCATGGACCTGCAGAGTGTGGGGTGTGGTCCCAAGAGCATGGGGCCCACTTAGGACACGACATCGGGGCGTGACAAGTGCTAGGGCTGCCTCATCACTGACAGGGAATGTTGCCCAGATCCTGCTCCAGAGGGCGTGGTGGGTGGCCTGGGACCCTAGAGGCCCCATTCCTATACTGGAGCTTGGAGAGTGCATACCCATGGGCTCCAGATTCACCCCATATCTCAGCCATATCCCTCTGTCCTGTCTTTGAACTCAGGAAAACGAGCTCTCTTGTCCACAACATAGGCCTGGTCCTGTTGATATTAGGATTCTTCAAGTTAGGCGTCCTGGGATAGCAGCTCCTTTTAGGCCTGAGAAGGAACAACTCCGGAGTGTACAACAATTTCAGATGAAACTAATATTCAATGACTATCCCTAACTACTCGGTTGTTGACTTCTATTAGTCATTATTCTCCTGGTTTTAGCTCTGATGTGGGGATTACACAGGAGTCAACATTTAAATCTTCGTAATCTGTGTATTTGTAGCTTCAGTATCATTACTGACCCATAGATTTTTATGGTTTGGGAAGAGTTATTGATTTCATGTATCATGTAAAGGATTCACAATGATGATAGGGCAATTAAGATTACAATAATAGCTAGTAAATTGTTCACATTTTCTCTACCTGTGCATCTATTGTATGCATATGAGTTTAGATATCAATATTAGTGAAATGATATAGAGGACTAGAGAACTTATTTTAAAAATCACTATTAATGTGTGATGAAGAAAATGTAAAAGTTCTTCCATAATCGGTGATGTTGTATCTTGAGAGCCTAGATGAAATTGATATGCCTTAGTGATATACAGGATTTTAGCCTATCATTTAACTTTGACAAAGCTACATCACTTTTTACTTTTATCTCATTTATTGAGGAAGACATAATTGTTATGGTGTTGGCTTGAAACTGGTTGAAAAGGACTTGAGTCCTTCCTTATTTTACATTTACATAGGTAGGATCTTGAAACATAGGATATGGTGGAGGACATCCGTGTAACCATTCTAGGTTAGGAGTAGCAATTTCCACTACTAAGACTTCTTGTTTAGACACAAATGCTTTTCAAAGTATGAAGATTATTACCATTACCGCTGCTAATGAGATGAATGAGCCTAAAGACAAAATATTTCATGTTGTGTGTGCCTCAGGGTACTCAGACTAACGTAGTGACATCCCTGAGAGGCCACGAAAGTGCTGCAGGAAGTCATATTTACTACTACAAATATACTTGTGAAGTGAATTTTTGCTCATGCTGAGTTAACTCTATAACCTGAGAATAGTGGGAATCAGTGTAGGAAGCCTCCTATAATAGTGAAGACTGCTCCCATGGACATTAGGTCATGGAAGTGTGCTACTACATAGTCTGTATCCTGGAGGACAATGTCTGGGGATGATTTGGCTAAGATGATTCCTGTCCAACCACCTACTGTAAAAAGAAAAACTAAAGCCTAAAACTCATAATATAGTGGGAGGTCATATAGTATTACCTCCGTGAACAGTTGCTAACCAGGGACTTCCCTGGTGACGCAGTGGTTAAGAATTCGCCTGCCAATGCAGGGGACACGGGTTCGAGCCCTTGTCTGGGAAGATTCCACATGCCGCGGAGCAAAAAGCCCGTGTGCCACAACTACTGAGCCTGTCCTCTAGAGCCCGCAAGCCACAACTACTGAAGCCCACGCGCCTAGAGGCCGTGCTCTGCAACAAGAGAAGCCACTGCAATGAAAGGGCCGCACACCGCAACGAAGAGTAGCTGCCGCTCACCGCAACCAGAGAAAGCCCATGCGCAGCAACCAAGACCCAACTCAGCCAAAAAAAAAAAAGAAAAGAAAAGAAAAAGAAAAATTAAGTAAAGAGTTTCTAATCAGCTAGATACTTTTACTCCTGTAGGGATAGAAGTAATTACGGTAGCTGATGCAAAGTATGCTCCTGAGTCCACAGCTATCCCTAAGGTAAACATATGATGGGCCCACAAGAGAACTCCTAAAAAACCAGTGGACGTGACTCATACTATTCCCAGATAGCTGAGAGGCAATTTTTGTCCTAAATAGTATGTAATGATATGTTAGTTTATAACAAACCCTGTTAGGCCATGAATACAGACTTCAGGGTGAGCAAAGTATCAAAAGAGGTGTTGGTATAGGATTCGGTCTCCTCCTGCAGGGTCAAAGAAAGTAGTGTTTAGATTTCTATCTCTTAACAGCATGGCAATTCTGGCTGCTTGGACTGAGATTGGTAATTATAGTAATATGGCTATAGTTGGGGAAGATTAAACAAATAATGGTGTTTGGTATTGGGATATGACTGCTGGTTTTGTATTAAAGACTATAGTAATAAAAGTAATAATACCAAGAATTGAGGAGACACCTGCTAAATGTAAGGAGAAAAGAGTTAGGTCGACAGAGGCTACTGCATGGGCCAGATTGCAGGCTAGAGCTGAATACACGGTTCCACTGGTACCAGAACCAGCTTCTACTATTGGTGATATGAGTAAGAGTAAGAATGATGGGGGAAGTAGTCAAAAGTTTATATGATTTATTGGGGGAAATGCTACTTCAGGTGTCCGAGTTATTAGTGGCCCAAGTCAGTTTTCAAAGCCTGCAATCATAACGGGTACAGCTATAAAGAAAATTATTACAAGTGCAGGGACTGTTATGACAACCTTACAGATCTGGGCATCTCCAAGTAGCGGTCCAGGTCAGCATAGCTCAGCCTGGATTAATATAATTAAGGTGCTGCCTGCTACTCCAGCTCAAGCACCAAATACTGAATATAAAATGCCGATATCTTTGTGATTTGTTGAAAATAATCAGCAGTGTATGAACAGAGGTAAAATGACTGAGTTAGCATTAGACTGTAAATCTAAAGACAGAGATTGAGCCCTCTTTCTGGCAAACCCTGTGGTGAATCAACAAATTGAATTGTAACTTCAGAGAAGCAGCTTCAATTCTGCCAGTGATTTTCCTGCCTTTTTTTTTTTCCTTTTTTCTATCTCAAATGAAGGAGAAGTAGACTGAAGCCAGTTGACTAGAGGATTTGCCTGTTAACTAAAGTTTCCTGGGGTTAAAACTCATCAATCTCGTAAAGATTTGGCTTCAATACAGTGTTTGCTTTACATTCAATTGATGTAGAATAAAGTCTTGCAATCCTTATTTTTAGGAATTAAGTAAATTTCACTTGTTTAGGTTTTTGAAAGCTCTTGGTCTGAACTAACCTAAATTCCTAGTACAGCACCGATAGAATGGGTGTTGTGTGTAGTAATCGTGTGGGTATTATGATTGGTAATGATAGGAAGGTTATTGCTTTGTATGTTCAAATTGTTTTGTGTTTGTGTTGTTTAATGAAGGGAATATAGTTAGTGATGTGGAGTATGTTAGCTGCAAGTAGACATATATGCTGAGGACTGCTATGATGGCTATTAGTGTTGGTAGAATGATGTTGTCGTTTTGTTATCTCTTGGATAATTATTCATTTGGGTAGAAAGCCTGATAGTGATGGGCGATGTCCTAATGATACTATAATGGTGAGGAAAATGATTGTGATGGGAGGTGTTTTATCTCATGTGTGTGATAATGATACTCTTGTAGTACATGATCTGGGCATAAATAAGAAGAAGATAGTGTTGTTATGATATAAATTAGTATGTTTAGGATTGTTATAATCTGAATATACATTATAATAGCTGTTATTCATCCTATATGGGCAATTGATGAGGAGGGTGTAATATTTTCCAGGTGAGTATGGCGAAGTCTGCCTCAGCCTCCAGCTATGATTTATAATATCACTATGATTAATAGTATATTTAGGTTGATGGATGGTGACATGTGGTATAAAACTGATAGGGGTGCAAATTTGTCATGTTGATAGCATCAGGTCCGCTGTTCATGGGATGCCTCGTGTGACTTCAGGCACTCAGAAGTGAAATGGGGAAAGTCCTACTTTTGTGACAAGGGCGATTGTCATGAGGGTGGATGCTGCTGTATTAAAGATTCTTGTTATTCATTGTGCTCTTTGACCAGAGTATATTAGATTAATGATAATAGCCTTTATAAGTAGTATTGATGTGGTGGACTGTTTTAGGAAATATTTGTTGGATGCTTCTGTAGCTTATGGGTTCATGTTTTTTATTAGAATGGGGATACCATTAACCAGTGTGAGCTTGTTATACAATTATATTTCCTGAGAAAATGATCAGTAGAATGATGGTAAAAACAATGAGAGTTTATTAGCACAGGAAGGATATACAAAAATATTTTGGGGGTATGGGCCTGAAGCTTACTTAGAGAACTTTACTATATAGCATGTGGTGTAATGTGGTAGGTAGCATGGAGAATGTAAAATTATTAGGAAGAATTCAATTCCAGGAATAAGAGCATTGAAACCTCTGTGATTTACTCTATCAAAGTAACTCTTTTGTCAGACATATTTCTTAAATTTGTGGTGGGTTGCCTGGTATGATGACAAGTAGTGAAAACTCTCATATACATAGGGTTAATGTTAGTCGTAAAAAAACTTTTCATAAGAGATGTATGCCTTGATCATATCAAAATTGTAGGTAGGAGGCTCAAATTCATAGAAAGGAGATTGTTAGATGTGTTTTAATGATGACTTGGGCTGTATATAATTCTGGCACCTAGGGATTGTCGAATGCTCCTAAAAATAGATTGCTGTGGAAATGTTTATTACAGGGAAATTGACATATTCTCTAGGAGGGACGGGGTGAATGGGCCTGCTACATTTTCTACATTGAAGACATATACGGGTTTTGATGCTACTTCCGTTAAATCAAGTGGGGCTTCATTGGATTTCTCCTACTGCGGAGATAATCAAATTCTGGGTAGGGGTCAGGAGAAAATTAGTCATAGGTGTTCTTGTGCAATAATTACTGTTGAAAGTGTAAATGATCCATTTATCAGTAAGACTGAGAATAGAATAACTGCTACATTACTTCATATGAGATGATTGTCTGTGCTATTGTTCCTAGAGCTCCAGTGAGTGAGTATTTTGAATGTGAAGTTCATCCAGATCTGAGGATGGAATAAATGGCTAGGTGTGATATGGCTAACAGAAATAATATGCCTACATTTATATTAATTAGTGCATAAGATATGGGAAGAGGAATTCATGTTGTGAGAGCCAGGGTTAAGGCTAGCATTGGGGTTAAGGCTAGCAAGAGAAGCCACCGCAATGAGAAGCCCGCGCACCGCAACAAAGAGTAGCCCCCGCTTGCCGCAACTAGAGAAAGCCTGCCCATAGCAACGAAGACCCAACGCAGCCAAAAACAAATTAATTAATTAATTAGTTAACTATTTTAAACAAAAGTACTATATCCTTCTGTACAGCTTCTCTGGGAAGAACAGAGAGATGGCGTAGGAGAGTGAGAAAGACCAATATTTAGTGCACATCTCTCATGCAGGTGCTCTGCTGGCTCAGATAGATTTATCCCCACTTTACAAAGGAGGAAATAATCTCAGAGAGGTTTAGTAATTTTACCAAAGCCAAACAGCTATGGAGTGGCAGAACCAAGATCTGAACCAAGTCTGTTACCTTCAAAGCCTAAGTCCTCATCACAACAAAACTCAATATTTACATTTCTCGAATTACATTGCAACCTGGGGAGTTCTTGGCACAATCCTGAATAAGAGTGAGAAAGAAAGAAATAGCATTGTTCCTACAGTCAACCCAAATTTTTGGAGCAGCTGCTAGACGCCTGGCCCTTTTTGGGGTTCAGCAGTGATCAAGACAGGAAGAGTCCTGCTCTCATGAACCACGTAGTGGGGAGGAGAGACGGGTGCAACTTGGGTGAGGGATTTCACCTTGCTGGACCTCTGTTTTGTCATCTGGAAAATGGGATGGGTGTTCCTCATTTTCTGGGATTGTCCAGCCCTCACATTCTCTGATTCCATAAGAAGCATTTGTTTTCCTGTTTCTTTAAAACTCATTCAGGCCGTGAGCTGTGATGAATGTTGTTAGCTGCTCCCCAAATCACTCTATTCCCACCCTTTTCCTGTGATCAGGTCTTTCCCGAAACATGACTCACAGTCAGTCAAGTCACAGAACCTAAGGGGCACCCAGCAGAAAAATTCCAACCCTTGCTTCCCAGGAGCTCTGCGGTCTACCTGCCAGGTAAACTTAACTCACCTGGCACAAGGTGGCCATCCCTGGTTTCACATCAGCATGATCTCAGGCACAAACCTCCTTGTTTTTCCATTTTGTCTTTAAGTTACTTGTTGAAACAACTGCACAAATATGACACAGATATAAAATCAGGCATCTTCTGCCCCCAGTGCCTACTAATAAATGATTTTCTGCCACTTTAATGATAAAGATAGAACATTTCAACATTCTGCTACCCTTATTATTTGTCATTTTTGTTGATATTTCTATTGACTACATCTTTCAACATTTTAACAATGGAACATTTATCTAGGGTGTTCCAGACCCAGCCTTTAGTGGTAAAGGTTTTGTTGTTATATTTCTATTGTTTCCTTTAAAAATCATTATCCTATTTAAATGGATTAAGTCAATTCTATAGGCATTTATCTTATGATATTGATGAAATTGATACATAGAGGGCAGTAGTACAAGTTGATTGGACTTGAGAACCTCTATTAGCACAGTTAAGTATAAATATTATCTATATGTAAACCAAAGTACAGGCCGAGTGAGATTCTCTGACTTTTTTCCACTGTCTGCCCCTCAAGCCTGTGAGAAATGGAATAGTTCTTGCCCTATCAGTAAACAAAGGATGTCACAGTCTTCAGCACTTGCAGCCCTCCAATGTGAGCCGGCGGGCCCTGAGGCACTCAGGATATGCAAATACAGAATGCAGGCCCCAGAGAGCTGAGGTGCATATCAAAGGAAGGATTTCAGTGAGACCAGGCAAAGAATAGCGCCGCATTCCTCACCTTGGGAGAGCTGGTTTTCCTTAGTTAACAATCACCTTTGGATGGTCCCCATTACCTGCGCCAGTCCCCTGCCCTGTCCCCTCCCCCCGGTACTTTAGCTCAGGGAGGAAGGAGCGCAGAGGGACTCGGCTGAATACGGGGCCTGCGCGCCTCGGAAGGAGTTTTCAGCCGCTTTCCCCACAGTCGGGAGGAGGGGCGCTGACGCTGCAGCCGGACCCTGCGCCTCCCTTACCCCGTTTCCCCTCAGGACGCTCAGCCGACCCCCTCCCCACGCCCACCAGGCCTCGCGAGCCAGGCCGAGGGCAGGGGCGAGAGGACGGACCGAAGTTCCCGGGGACCAGACGCTGGAGGCCGCTCTTTCTGCACAGCAGCGGCGGGTGGCAGCGAACCCCTGCCCCTCAGAAGCTGGTCTTGTGCTGCCGCCCGGGCACAGGACCAGGCGGAGGGTCGGCGCCCACTTACCCGGCCCGCCGTCCCCGCGACTGTCATGGCTTCGGCCGCCGGGGCACCTCCAGAGCCGGCAGCCTCAGTGAGGTCGCCCTCCCCTCGGGCTCCGGGGCAGTTCCGTGAAGGCGGAGGGAAGAGACCCCGCCCGAGCCGGGAGTTCCAGGTCTGAGGAAACGCGGGCTCTGTTCAGCGCGCAGTGGGTGGGACCGCTCTGCCCCGAGGCCTTCCGGGAGGGAGCGGGGCGGCGGGGGAGGGAGCCGCCAGGAGCGCAGGGCCCCGTCGGGGGTCCTGGAGGGGCGGCCCGGCCTGGGGGCCACGCCCACTGTGGCCGCAGCCCAGGCCTTTTTCCTGGAATCCTACACAAAAACATTAGAAAGATACACAGTCTATAGTAAATACTCACAAATGATTGTTGCTGCTGTGCTCACTATTCTATTAAAGGTGTAAAATCCACAAAACACTTTAAGTTCAAAATTAAATATGAATTTTTACCTTTCTAATTATGTCTCTGATATTCACAGTTGTGGTTAATGAATCAGAGACTGTGGCATCACTAGTTAAAAATGAGCTTGTTAAAAAAATAGAACTCAGGCCCACCGGACCTACTGAATCACAATCTGCACGTTTACAATCTCCCCAGTGTACTCGTGTACCCATGAATAGTTGAAAGGTACATTTCTACCTCGACAGGTCTTTTCTCTATGAGAAATACACACATTTTATCCAGTTTGATATAAATAAAACACTCAAAAATGCATATGCCTGTGTTGAAACCATCATTTTATCATTTCTTTTCCAGACAAGTATAGTCTCTATACTGGTTTTGTGGATCACATGCCATACTCTTTTCTTGTAGTTAGAAATAAGGTAGAGAAAGTTACTTTGTAAAAAATATATATATATGTATTAGTGGAGAATTGAAGACACTCTTCTAAATTAAAACCTTCCCTTAACTTGCTGTTTTCTTCTTGGGTCATATTATGAACTCTTCCAGTGGCCACATGGCATGTGTACGTTGAATTTCAGGGACTGCTGACATCCCAGGATGTGGCCATAGATTTCTGTCAAGAGGAGTGAGAATGCCTGGAGCAAGATCAACGGGAATTGTACAGGGATGTGATGTTAGACAAGTATAGGAACCTGCTGTCCTTGGGTGAGGATACCTTCCTTCCAGAATTCCTTATCCAACCACAGGGTTTGGAGTCCTTCATTTGTAGAATGTCTCCTGGAATCTTCTGCTTCCTACAATAGGGTTTCAGATTGCAACGTTTCAGGAAAGATTGGGAGTTTGTGGGTATAATTTTTCTTATTCTTTTAAAATTGCAGCCTCCCTTTTAATATACTTTGTAACTGCTTGGGATGTGTCTATATGAACTGTGTACTATATGCTTCTGTTATAGTCCTTACAATATTTTATTGTCTTATTTTCTCTAACAATTTTCCATGGATTCTTTGGGCTTAAGGTATATTAAAAGGGAGACTGCGAATCTGGGACTTCCCTGGTGAGGCAGTGATTAAGAATTCGCCTGCCAATGCAGGGGACCCGGTTCGATCCCCTGTCCGGGAAGATCTCACGTGCCACGGAACAACTAAGCCAGTGGGCCACAACTACTGAGTCTGCACGCCGCAACTACTGAAGCCGGTGTGTCTTGAGCCCGTGCGCCATTTATCTTTTGGAGAATAAAACCACTTCTGAGTGATTAAAATTTAGGCCAGCTAGTCAAAATGCTTTATCACCTGTTCTTCTAAAACACTGGTCAATGGAACAAGTTTTACTAGGGATAACAGTGTAATTGTATTCTGGAGTTCATATGGGCAATATGGTTTATGACCTTGATGCTGGATCACGACCTTTCAACGGTATAACTGCTATTAATTGTCTGTTTGTTCAACGATTAAAGTCTCACGTGATCTGAGTTCAGACTGGAGTCATCCTGGTTGGTTTCTGTCTATTGCAGATTTCTTCCAGTATGAAAGGACAAGAGCAATACGGCTTACTTTACAAAATGTCTTCAAACTAAATGATGATATAATCTACATTCAATTAATTTATACATACCCTACTGTAGAACAGGGTTCGTTATGCTGGCAGTGCCCGGTAATTATGTAAAACTGAAACTTTTTCTGCACTGGTTCAAGTCCTCTTCCTAAGAATATGTTTATAATCAGCATTCTTTCACAAATTACCCAATTTAATTCACCATAGCATTCCTCATATTAACTAAATGGAAAATCCTAGGCTATATACAAATCCAGAAAGGGCCAAAAATCATCAGCCCCCATGGATGATTACAACCCATTGCTGAGGCATTCAAATTACTTATTAAAGAACCACTATGTCCATCAACATCATCAATTTATATATTATTGCCCCAATGCTAGCCTTAACCTTGGCTCTCACAACATGAATTCCTCTTCCCATATCTTATCCACTAATTAGTATAAATGTAGGCATATTATTTCTATTAGCCATATCACACCTAGCCATTTATTCCATCCTCAGATCTGGATGAACTTCACATTCAAAATACTCACTCACTGGAGCTCTAGGAACAATAGCGCAGACGATCATCTCATATCAAGTAATGTAGCAGTTATTCTATTCTCAGTCTTACTGGTAAATGGATCATTTACACTTTCAACAGTAATTATTACACAAGAACACCTAGGACTAATTTTCTCCTGACCCCTACCCAGTATTTGATTATCTCCGCAGTAGCAGAAATCCAGTGAAGCCCCACTTGATTTAACGGAAGTAGAATCAAAACCTGTACATGTCTTCAATGTAGAAAATGTAGCAGGCCCATTCACCCCGTCCTTTCTAGAGAATATGTCAATTTCCCTATAATAAACATTTCCACAGCAATCTATTTTTGGGAGCATTCGACAATCCCTAGGTGCCAGAATTATAGATTCTTTCATCTTGTAAATATAGTTTTTTTTAAAAAATAATTTTTATACTTTTACCACCTTTAAACAAAATGTACTCCATTGCTGTGGAATATTCCCTCATAGGAGCGTGCATGGTTCATTTCTGCATCCGTCTGTGATGGCCTTCAGGTTCCTTCAGGTTTGGCTCCTGTGGCTGCAAGTCCATGTCCGTGTGTCCTGGTGCAGGGCTGCTGGGTTTGTGTTCAACTGGGAGGAGCACTGTGGGTCTCTGTGCACGGACTTTGCTATCTGAGGCCCGATTGCTTCAGAAGTGGTTGCATCTCCCCGTTGCGTACCAGGCTTTCCATTGCTCCACATCCTGCTGATATTTGATACTATGTCTTTCATGTCTGCCATTCTGGTAGGTGTATGCACAGTATTTTGCTTATGGCTTTAATCCCTCTGTTGTTAGTGAAGTTGTGCATCTTGTGGTATTCATGGACTACTTTCTGTTGTTTTTTAAAAAGTTTTAAAAATTGTGGTCTGGTACACATAACATAAAATGTACTATCTTAACCATTTTTAAGTGCACATTTCAGGGTCAGGAAGTAATTCACACTGTTGTGCAAACCTGACCACCATCATCCTCCAGAACTTTTTCATCTTGCAAAATTGAAACAGTCTCCATTAAACACTCACTCCCCATGGTCCCTCCCTCAGCCTCTGGCACTCAACATCCTACTTTATGTCTCTATATTTCCGACTGCTCCAGGGGCCTTGTATGAGTGGATCAAGCACTGTTTGTTTTTTTGTGTCTAGCTTACATCACTGAGCATAATGCCCACAAGGTTCATCCCTGCTGCATCCTGTGTCAGAATTGACTTCCTGTTTAGGCTGAATAGCATTCCCTTGTATTGATGGACCGTGTTTTTCTTCTCCATTCATCCATTAGTGGACACATGTAATAGCTACATTCATTTCTACTGTCATAATATTTGTGGAATAAAATCAGAAAGTCCTATGAATCAAAAGTCATTTGCCATTAACTTTTTTCTTAAACTTTTTGTTGTGGAAAACATCAAGGCTAAGAAAAGGGAAAAAGACATGTCAGCTTCACTTGTGTTCAGGAATTAATGCTTTACGGATTCACTTTATTCCCTGTGTGTGTGCTATGCGTGTGCGTGTGCCTGTTTGCATACATATGCTGTGCATGTGCATAGGTATGTGAACTTGCACACATTAGTGTGTGCATGGGCATATGGGTGCATGTGTGTTCACATGCTAGTGTGTGAATATATTTGTGCTGTGCACGTGCATATGTTTGTGTGTGTGCTGTGCCTGCCTGTGTGCACACCTGTGTGTTTGCTGGAACCACTTGCAAGTTGGCTGCAGACTGAATTGTGCCCCAGATATATCCGCACGCAGCTGCTCTAACAATCCTGCGTAGCCACGTAAAGGTCACAGATCTCAGGGATTTAAATGGATCGAGCAGGATATCCTGACACAGAGTTTGTCTTCCAATGACTGTCACTGTCTCAGTAACATCCTTCACACCTTCTTTAAGCCCCATTCAGGGTCCAGTTTAGACTCCCATTACATTCAGTCACTTGTCCCAGGTCCCCTAAAGCAACAATGTCACCGTTGGAGAGCCCGGCCAAGGCTGGGGGTGCCCCTCCCGTTGGCCTGGCCTCCAGGCCCTGCCCTTGGCTCCTGTTTCCTCATATCTCAGCCAGGCCCCGACTTGGATGGGGCCGCCACCTCTTTCCTCACAGGGTCCCATCGCCCAGTCAAGGGGGTTCATTCTCCCCAAACACAGCATCAGGAGTCGGGGGCTGACAGTCCCCACTGGGTCTCCTTCATGTGAGACCCTGTGCTGTTGAAAGAGCAGGCACCCTGCCCTCGGGGGTGGGGGACTGGGGGGCGACATGCGGCCCACGATGGGCAGGCGGGTCTCCGGGTGGGGCGAGCCAGTGTGCAAGGAGTTCCGCGGTGGGTTCTCCTCTCCAACGGCTTCTGTGCCCCTCCCTCTCCCCGTGCCTCCCCTCGAAGACAGCGCGGTGCCGGGACGGGAACCATGGGAGCCGTCAGCCACCGCCCCCTCTACACACACGCACACGCTGCAGGGAAGCAGGACCTGAGTGCAGGGCTCTCAGCGGCCCTGAGCGCCCCGCCCGGAATCGGCCCGCCGAATGGACAGACCGGATCTCCCGGCCCGGACCATGCAGGACTCTCCTGCCTGGGCTTCCAGTGTGGCCGCCTCCTTCTGGAAGCCTGGGAGGCTGGAATCAGGCCACTTCTTGTCTGTCCTGGCATCAGACTGGGCTGCACTCTAAGAAGTTCGTGGCTCGCCCGTGGATCCTGACCATCAGGTGGCCAGAGAAATTGGGAACATTTCTGTTTTGCCTGTTGAAATGTTTAATGACAAAGATTTTGTTCAGTTTACTGATGTGGGTGTCCAAAGATAAGAGACCCATGTGTGTGATCTGTACCTCCTATGAGATCAGCCCTAAGCTAGTTTAAACATGATCAAGTTGTGTCTACATGGTAGATTTAGACCTCTGCATGTCCTGTCTACTGATTATGTTTAGAGCTGACCATGTGTTGTCTACAATAAGAAGATTTAGACCTGACCATGTTCTGTGTACGCTAGGACTATGGGGACCTGGGTAGAGACCCGGCCTGGCCTCAGTACTGGGAAGCTCCGTGCCTGCATCTGAATGTCAGTGCTTAGATGTCTGGGGACTGGAGCTGAGGTGGGCTTGTCTACGTAACAGCCTCTCTTCTGAGTGTGGTGACCTGGTCCTCCCAAGGGTCAGTGCTATGGTCGGGGCCTTAGTCTTAATCCCTGCAAGGTTCACCTTCCCTGGGGCTCGTGGAGAATCCTCAGGAGGACTACCTGGCAATAATTCCAATTTACCAGCACGTGCATGGTGCATAGCGAAGCAGGTTTAGCTGCTGAATTGATTGCAGGGCACGCAGATCGGGCAAAAGGCCGATGGGTGACAGCTGAGGCTGCTGCTGAGCTCTCCCTCCAGTCTACCGTCCCTACTCAGCAGAGTCCAGAGCTGCCCCTCGGCTTTCAGCCCTGCTGTCCTGTGAGTTTTCTCAACATGTAAGTGAGACGAGAAAGGACTGAGCATGCCAGCACCAGGGTCGTGTGTTCAACTCTAGTATGAAAGCTGTAAAAACAGTTAAAATCACACAGAACCAAAGTGAGAAGAGGAGGACTCCTCTGGGACAAGTGTGGGGAAAGGAGACCCACCTGACACTTTTTCCCATCCCAGGAGGTCCCAGGGACCCAGCTTGTTTCCACATTGGGGAAGCCCTCTGCAGAGCCATGGTGTCCTGACCAAGGGGACGTGTGACCACAGGTGCAGGGTCTGGGGAGGTGAGGTCACCCTGGGACTGTGGACATGTGACCCAGGTGGAGGGTTCTGGGGAGGTGGGTCACCCTGGTGAGTGTGGATGTGTGGCCCCAGGTATAGGGTGAGGGGACTGTGTGGGTCTCACCATACCTGCATGGGTCAGGATCACATGGATGGGGAGACCGCATATGCGCTCTTTGCCTGCAGTGTGTCCTGTCCCCTTTGAGATTTCCAACCTCTGCATTAAGGGTGTTGTCCTGATTAACCTGTGGTTCCTTTTCTTCTCTTCATCTTGTCACAATCATATGAGGTCAGGCATGTTTGAGTGGGTTGCTGCTCTGTGTTCCAGTGAGTGACAACACTTGGTGGTATCGTTTTAAGACTATAGCATATCATGTGTCTAATCTATGGGGGTCACCACTGCCTGGGACCCCCTGGACAGAGGTCAGGTGAGCACAGACTAGCCCCCCCTAAGAATGGTCTCCTACGTGCTCTGTGAGGGTACCGTGATGGCCCCTAAGGTAGGGGACTGTGTCTGGGCCTCCGACATTTGTGATGAAGGGGAGTCGAAATGGAATCTCAATTAACAAGACATTATTTTAAGAATTTATTTTAAGTGAAATAAAACACACGTCACATACCCTTTACCATCATCACCATTTTAAGTGCACGTTTCTGAGGCATCAGATAGATTCACTTTCTCGTGGAGCCATCACCACCATCCCTAGAACTTTTCCTCTTGCAAAACCAAAATTGCACAACCATGAAAGTCTCATTCCCCATTCCCTCCCACTGCCCCTGGCACCGATATCCACTTCAGTCCCTGAGTTGTCGACTCCAGGGCACCCACTGGAGTGCAATCCTGCAGTGTTTGCTGACGGGTCATTTTGGAAGAGCTGACTTTCAGTCTGAAGCCTGTTTGCATCTGAAGAATCTGCCTTTAAGGAGAGGGTGTATGAGGAAGGGGGTGTATGCGGGACAAAGGTGTCCAGGGTGCAGGTGAGCCAGGACCTGACCAGCTGCCTTTTGGGTCCTCTGGTCCCATCTCTTGGTCTGTGCCTCATCTGCATCATCACTGTCCCCGCTGGCACTGCTGGGGTGTTGTTGTCTGAGTGAGATTCCCCTGGTGCCCCTGCTCTCCTCCCCTCCTCCTGCTGGTTGCGGAGGGAACTGCTTGCTGTGTGGTCTCTACTCCTGAGGCACGAAGGACCCTGTAGCATGGACCTGCAGAGTGTGGGGTGTGGTCCCAAGAGCATGGGGCCCACTTAGGACACGACATCGGGGCGTGACAAGTGCTAGGGCTGCCTCATCACTGACAGGGAATGTTGCCCAGATCCTGCTCCAGAGGGCGTGGTGGGTGGCCTGGGACCCTAGAGGCCCCATTCCTATACTGGAGCTTGGAGAGTGCATACCCATGGGC
This sequence comes from Balaenoptera physalus, assembly GCF_965194825.1. Lineage (NCBI taxonomy): Eukaryota > Metazoa > Chordata > Mammalia > Artiodactyla > Balaenopteridae > Balaenoptera > Balaenoptera physalus. The sequence goes on from NW_028124549.1 coordinate 37,046, forward strand.
TCCAGATTCACCCCATATCTCAGCCATATCCCTCTGTCCTGTCTTTGAACTCAGGAAAACGAGCTCTCTTGTCCACAACATAGGCCTGGTCCTGTTGATATTAGGATTCTTCAAGTTAGGCGTCCTGGGATAGCAGCTCCTTTTAGGCCTGAGAAGGAACAACTCCGGAGTGTACAACAATTTCAGATGAAACTAATATTCAATGACTATCCCTAACTACTCGGTTGTTGACTTCTATTAGTCATTATTCTCCTGGTTTTAGCTCTGATGTGGGGATTACACAGGAGTCAACATTTAAATCTTCGTAATCTGTGTATTTGTAGCTTCAGTATCATTACTGACCCATAGATTTTTATGGTTTGGGAAGAGTTATTGATTTCATGTATCATGTAAAGGATTCACAATGATGATAGGGCAATTAAGATTACAATAATAGCTAGTAAATTGTTCACATTTTCTCTACCTGTGCATCTATTGTATGCATATGAGTTTAGATATCAATATTAGTGAAATGATATAGAGGACTAGAGAACTTATTTTAAAAATCACTATTAATGTGTGATGAAGAAAATGTAAAAGTTCTTCCATAATCGGTGATGTTGTATCTTGAGAGCCTAGATGAAATTGATATGCCTTAGTGATATACAGGATTTTAGCCTATCATTTAACTTTGACAAAGCTACATCACTTTTTACTTTTATCTCATTTATTGAGGAAGACATAATTGTTATGGTGTTGGCTTGAAACTGGTTGAAAAGGACTTGAGTCCTTCCTTATTTTACATTTACATAGGTAGGATCTTGAAACATAGGATATGGTGGAGGACATCCGTGTAACCATTCTAGGTTAGGAGTAGCAATTTCCACTACTAAGACTTCTTGTTTAGACACAAATGCTTTTCAAAGTATGAAGATTATTACCATTACCGCTGCTAATGAGATGAATGAGCCTAAAGACAAAATATTTCATGTTGTGTGTGCCTCAGGGTACTCAGACTAACGTAGTGACATCCCTGAGAGGCCACGAAAGTGCTGCAGGAAGTCATATTTACTACTACAAATATACTTGTGAAGTGAATTTTTGCTCATGCTGAGTTAACTCTATAACCTGAGAATAGTGGGAATCAGTGTAGGAAGCCTCCTATAATAGTGAAGACTGCTCCCATGGACATTAGGTCATGGAAGTGTGCTACTACATAGTCTGTATCCTGGAGGACAATGTCTGGGGATGATTTGGCTAAGATGATTCCTGTCCAACCACCTACTGTAAAAAGAAAAACTAAAGCCTAAAACTCATAATATAGTGGGAGGTCATATAGTATTACCTCCGTGAACAGTTGCTAACCAGGGACTTCCCTGGTGACGCAGTGGTTAAGAATTCGCCTGCCAATGCAGGGGACACGGGTTCGAGCCCTTGTCTGGGAAGATTCCACATGCCGCGGAGCAAAAAGCCCGTGTGCCACAACTACTGAGCCTGTCCTCTAGAGCCCGCAAGCCACAACTACTGAAGCCCACGCGCCTAGAGGCCGTGCTCTGCAACAAGAGAAGCCACTGCAATGAAAGGGCCGCACACCGCAACGAAGAGTAGCTGCCGCTCACCGCAACCAGAGAAAGCCCATGCGCAGCAACCAAGACCCAACTCAGCCAAAAAAAAAAAAGAAAAGAAAAGAAAAAGAAAAATTAAGTAAAGAGTTTCTAATCAGCTAGATACTTTTACTCCTGTAGGGATAGAAGTAATTACGGTAGCTGATGCAAAGTATGCTCCTGAGTCCACAGCTATCCCTAAGGTAAACATATGATGGGCCCACAAGAGAACTCCTAAAAAACCAGTGGACGTGACTCATACTATTCCCAGATAGCTGAGAGGCAATTTTTGTCCTAAATAGTATGTAATGATATGTTAGTTTATAACAAACCCTGTTAGGCCATGAATACAGACTTCAGGGTGAGCAAAGTATCAAAAGAGGTGTTGGTATAGGATTCGGTCTCCTCCTGCAGGGTCAAAGAAAGTAGTGTTTAGATTTCTATCTCTTAACAGCATGGCAATTCTGGCTGCTTGGACTGAGATTGGTAATTATAGTAATATGGCTATAGTTGGGGAAGATTAAACAAATAATGGTGTTTGGTATTGGGATATGACTGCTGGTTTTGTATTAAAGACTATAGTAATAAAAGTAATAATACCAAGAATTGAGGAGACACCTGCTAAATGTAAGGAGAAAAGAGTTAGGTCGACAGAGGCTACTGCATGGGCCAGATTGCAGGCTAGAGCTGAATACACGGTTCCACTGGTACCAGAACCAGCTTCTACTATTGGTGATATGAGTAAGAGTAAGAATGATGGGGGAAGTAGTCAAAAGTTTATATGATTTATTGGGGGAAATGCTACTTCAGGTGTCCGAGTTATTAGTGGCCCAAGTCAGTTTTCAAAGCCTGCAATCATAACGGGTACAGCTATAAAGAAAATTATTACAAGTGCAGGGACTGTTATGACAACCTTACAGATCTGGGCATCTCCAAGTAGCGGTCCAGGTCAGCATAGCTCAGCCTGGATTAATATAATTAAGGTGCTGCCTGCTACTCCAGCTCAAGCACCAAATACTGAATATAAAATGCCGATATCTTTGTGATTTGTTGAAAATAATCAGCAGTGTATGAACAGAGGTAAAATGACTGAGTTAGCATTAGACTGTAAATCTAAAGACAGAGATTGAGCCCTCTTTCTGGCAAACCCTGTGGTGAATCAACAAATTGAATTGTAACTTCAGAGAAGCAGCTTCAATTCTGCCAGTGATTTTCCTGCCTTTTTTTTTTTCTTTTTTTCTATCTCAAATGAAGGAGAAGTAGACTGAAGCCAGTTGACTAGAGGATTTGCCTGTTAACTAAAGTTTCCTGGGGTTAAAACTCATCAATCTCGTAAAGATTTGGCTTCAATACAGTGTTTGCTTTACATTCAATTGATGTAGAATAAAGTCTTGCAATCCTTATTTTTAGGAATTAAGTAAATTTCACTTGTTTAGGTTTTTGAAAGCTCTTGGTCTGAACTAACCTAAATTCCTAGTACAGCACCGATAGAATGGGTGTTGTGTCTAGTAATCGTGTGGGTATTATGATTGGTAATGATAGGAAGGTTATTGCTTTGTATGTTCAAATTGTTTTGTGTTTGTGTTGTTTAATGAAGGGAATATAGTTAGTGATGTGGAGTATGTTAGCTGCAAGTAGACATATATGCTGAGGACTGCTATGATGGCTATTAGTGTTGGTAGAATGATGTTGTCGTTTTGTTATCTCTTGGATAATTATTCATTTGGGTAGAAAGCCTGATAGTGATGGGCGATGTCCTAATGATACTATAATGGTGAGGAAAATGATTGTGATGGGAGGTGTTTTATCTCATGTGTGTGATAATGATACTCTTGTAGTACATGATCTGGGCATAAATAAGAAGAAGATAGTGTTGTTATGATATAAATTAGTATGTTTAGGATTGTTATAATCTGAATATACATTATAATAGCTGTTATTCATCCTATATGGGCAATTGATGAGGAGGGTGTAATATTTTCCAGGTGAGTATGGCGAAGTCTGCCTCAGCCTCCAGCTATGATTTATAATATCACTATGATTAATAGTATATTTAGGTTGATGGATGGTGACATGTGGTATAAAACTGATAGGGGTGCAAATTTGTCATGTTGATAGCATCAGGTCCGCTGTTCATGGGATGCCTCGTGTGACTTCAGGCACTCAGAAGTGAAATGGGGAAAGTCCTACTTTTGTGACAAGGGCGATTGTCATGAGGGTGGATGCTGCTGTATTAAAGATTCTTGTTATTCATTGTGCTCTTTGACCAGAGTATATTAGATTAATGATAATAGCCTTTATAAGTAGTATTGATGTGGTGGACTGTTTTAGGAAATATTTGTTGGATGCTTCTGTAGCTTATGGGTTCATGTTTTTTATTAGAATGGGGATACCATTAACCAGTGTGAGCTTGTTATACAATTATATTTCCTGAGAAAATGATCAGTAGAATGATGGTAAAAACAATGAGAGTTTATTAGCACAGGAAGGATATACAAAAATATTTTGGGGGTATGGGCCTGAAGCTTACTTAGAGAACTTTACTATATAGCATGTGGTGTAATGTGGTAGGTAGCATGGAGAATGTAAAATTATTAGGAAGAATTCAATTCCAGGAATAAGAGCATTGAAACCTCTGTGATTTACTCTATCAAAGTAACTCTTTTGTCAGACATATTTCTTAAATTTGTGGTGGGTTGCCTGGTATGATGACAAGTAGTGAAAACTCTCATATACATAGGGTTAATGTTAGTCGTAAAAAAACTTTTCATAAGAGATGTATGCCTTGATCATATCAAAATTGTAGGTAGGAGGCTCAAATTCATAGAAAGGAGATTGTTAGATGTGTTTTAATGATGACTTGGGCTGTATATAATTCTGGCACCTAGGGATTGTCGAATGCTCCTAAAAATAGATTGCTGTGGAAATGTTTATTACAGGGAAATTGACATATTCTCTAGGAGGGACGGGGTGAATGGGCCTGCTACATTTTCTACATTGAAGACATATACGGGTTTTGATGCTACTTCCGTTAAATCAAGTGGGGCTTCATTGGATTTCTCCTACTGCGGAGATAATCAAATTCTGGGTAGGGGTCAGGAGAAAATTAGTCATAGGTGTTCTTGTGCAATAATTACTGTTGAAAGTGTAAATGATCCATTTATCAGTAAGACTGAGAATAGAATAACTGCTACATTACTTCATATGAGATGATTGTCTGTGCTATTGTTCCTAGAGCTCCAGTGAGTGAGTATTTTGAATGTGAAGTTCATCCAGATCTGAGGATGGAATAAATGGCTAGGTGTGATATGGCTAACAGAAATAATATGCCTACATTTATATTAATTAGTGCATAAGATATGGGAAGAGGAATTCATGTTGTGAGAGCCAGGGTTAAGGCTAGCATTGGGGTTAAGGCTAGCAAGAGAAGCCACCGCAATGAGAAGCCCGCGCACCGCAACAAAGAGTAGCCCCCGCTTGCCGCAACTAGAGAAAGCCTGCCCATAGCAACGAAGACCCAACGCAGCCAAAAACAAATTAATTAATTAATTAGTTAACTATTTTAAACAAAAGTACTATATCCTTCTGTACAGCTTCTCTGGGAAGAACAGAGAGATGGCGTAGGAGAGTGAGAAAGACCAATATTTAGTGCACATCTCTCATGCAGGTGCTCTGCTGGCTCAGATAGATTTATCCCCACTTTACAAAGGAGGAAATAATCTCAGAGAGGTTTAGTAATTTTACCAAAGCCAAACAGCTATGGAGTGGCAGAACCAAGATCTGAACCAAGTCTGTTACCTTCAAAGCCTAAGTCCTCATCACAACAAAACTCAATATTTACATTTCTCGAATTACATTGCAACCTGGGGAGTTCTTGGCACAATCCTGAATAAGAGTGAGAAAGAAAGAAATAGCATTGTTCCTACAGTCAACCCAAATTTTTGGAGCAGCTGCTAGACGCCTGGCCCTTTTTGGGGTTCAGCAGTGATCAAGACAGGAAGAGTCCTGCTCTCATGAACCACGTAGTGGGGAGGAGAGACGGGTGCAACTTGGGTGAGGGATTTCACCTTGCTGGACCTCTGTTTTGTCATCTGGAAAATGGGATGGGTGTTCCTCATTTTCTGGGATTGTCCAGCCCTCACATTCTCTGATTCCATAAGAAGCATTTGTTTTCCTGTTTCTTTAAAACTCATTCAGGCCGTGAGCTGTGATGAATGTTGTTAGCTGCTCCCCAAATCACTCTATTCCCACCCTTTTCCTGTGATCAGGTCTTTCCCGAAACATGACTCACAGTCAGTCAAGTCACAGAACCTAAGGGGCACCCAGCAGAAAAATTCCAACCCTTGCTTCCCAGGAGCTCTGCGGTCTACCTGCCAGGTAAACTTAACTCACCTGGCACAAGGTGGCCATCCCTGGTTTCACATCAGCATGATCTCAGGCACAAACCTCCTTGTTTTTCCATTTTGTCTTTAAGTTACTTGTTGAAACAACTGCACAAATATGACACAGATATAAAATCAGGCATCTTCTGCCCCCAGTGCCTACTAATAAATGATTTTCTGCCACTTTAATGATAAAGATAGAACATTTCAACATTCTGCTACCCTTATTATTTGTCATTTTTGTTGATATTTCTATTGACTACATCTTTCAACATTTTAACAATGGAACATTTATCTAGGGTGTTCCAGACCCAGCCTTTAGTGGTAAAGGTTTTGTTGTTATATTTCTATTGTTTCCTTTAAAAATCATTATCCTATTTAAATGGATTAAGTCAATTCTATAGGCATTTATCTTATGATATTGATGAAATTGATACATAGAGGGCAGTAGTACAAGTTGATTGGACTTGAGAACCTCTATTAGCACAGTTAAGTATAAATATTATCTATATGTAAACCAAAGTACAGGCCGAGTGAGATTCTCTGACTTTTTTCCACTGTCTGCCCCTCAAGCCTGTGAGAAATGGAATAGTTCTTGCCCTATCAGTAAACAAAGGATGTCACAGTCTTCAGCACTTGCAGCCCTCCAATGTGAGCCGGCGGGCCCTGAGGCACTCAGGATATGCAAATACAGAATGCAGGCCCCAGAGAGCTGAGGTGCATATCAAAGGAAGGATTTCAGTGAGACCAGGCAAAGAAAAGCGCCGCATTCCTCACCTTGGGAGAGCTGGTTTTCCTTAGTTAACAATCACCTTTGGATGGTCCCCATTACCTGCGCCAGTCCCCTGCCCTGTCCCCTCCCCCCGGTACTTTAGCTCAGGGAGGAAGGAGCGCAGAGGGACTCGGCTGAATACGGGGCCTGCGCGCCTCGGAAGGAGTTTTCAGCCGCTTTCCCCACAGTCGGGAGGAGGGGCGCTGACGCTGCAGCCGGACCCTGCGCCTCCCTTACCCCGTTTCCCCTCAGGACGCTCAGCCGACCCCCTCCCCACGCCCACCAGGCCTCGCGAGCCAGGCCGAGGGCAGGGGCGAGAGGACGGACCGAAGTTCCCGGGGACCAGACGCTGGAGGCCGCTCTTTCTGCACAGCAGCGGCGGGTGGCAGCGAACCCCTGCCCCTCAGAAGCTGGTCTTGTGCTGCCGCCCGGGCACAGGACCAGGCGGAGGGTCGGCGCCCACTTACCCGGCCCGCCGTCCCCGCGACTGTCATGGCTTCGGCCGCCGGGGCACCTCCAGAGCCGGCAGCCTCAGTGAGGTCGCCCTCCCCTCGGGCTCCGGGGCAGTTCCGTGAAGGCGGAGGGAAGAGACCCCGCCCGAGCCGGGAGTTCCAGGTCTGAGGAAACGCGGGCTCTGTTCAGCGCGCAGTGGGTGGGACCGCTCTGCCCCGATGCCTTCCGGGAGGGAGCGGGGCGGCGGGGGAGGGAGCCGCCAGGAGCGCAGGGCCCCGTCGGGGGTCCTGGAGGGGCGGCCCGGCCTGGGGGCCACGCCCACTGTGGCCGCAGCCCAGGCCTTTTTCCTGGAATCCTACACAAAAACATTAGAAAGATACACAGTCTATAGTAAATACTCACAAATGATTGTTGCTGCTGTGCTCACTATTCTATTAAAGGTGTAAAATCCACAAAACACTTTAAGTTCAAAATTAAATATGAATTTTTACCTTTCTAATTATGTCTCTGATATTCACAGTTGTGGTTAATGAATCAGAGACTGTGGCATCACTAGTTAAAAATGAGCTTGTTAAAAAAATAGAACTCAGGCCCACCGGACCTACTGAATCACAATCTGCACGTTTACAATCTCCCCAGTGTACTCGTGTACCCATGAATAGTTGAAAGGTACATTTCTACCTCGACAGGTCTTTTCTCTATGAGAAATACACACATTTTATCCAGTTTGATATAAATAAAACACTCAAAAATGCATATGCCTGTGTTGAAACCATCATTTTATCATTTCTTTTCCAGACAAGTATAGTCTCTATACTGGTTTTGTGGATCACATGCCATACTCTTTTCTTGTAGTTAGAAATAAGGTAGAGAAAGTTACTTTGTAAAAAATATATATATATATATTAGTGGAGAATTGAAGACACTCTTCTAAATTAAAACCTTCCCTTAACTTGCTGTTTTCTTCTTGGGTCATATTATGAACTCTTCCAGTGGCCACATGGCATGTGTACGTTGAATTTCAGGGACTGCTGACATCCCAGGATGTGGCCATAGATTTCTGTCAAGAGGAGTGAGAATGCCTGGAGCAAGATCAACGGGAATTGTACAGGGATGTGATGTTAGACAAGTATAGGAACCTGCTGTCCTTGGGTGAGGATACCTTCCTTCCAGAATTCCTTATCCAACCACAGGGTTTGGAGTCCTTCATTTGTAGAATGTCTCCTGGAATCTTCTGCTTCCTACAATAGGGTTTCAGATTGCAACGTTTCAGGAAAGATTGGGAGTTTGTGGGTATAATTTTTCTTATTCTTTTAAAATTGCAGCCTCCCTTTTAATATACTTTGTAACTGCTTGGGATGTGTCTATATGAACTGTGTACTATATGCTTCTGTTATAGTCCTTACAATATTTTATTGTCTTATTTTCTCTAACAATTTTCCATGGATTCTTTGGGCTTAAGGTATATTAAAAGGGAGACTGCGAATCTGGGACTTCCCTGGTGAGGCAGTGATTAAGAATTCGCCTGCCAATGCAGGGGACCCGGTTCGATCCCCGGTCCGGGAAGATCTCACGTGCCACGGAACAACTAAGCCAGTGGGCCACAACTACTGAGTCTGCACGCCGCAACTACTGAAGCCGGTGTGTCTTGAGCCCGTGCGCCATTTATCTTTTGGAGAATAAAACCACTTCTGAGTGATTAAAATTTAGGCCAGCTAGTCAAAATGCTTTATCACCTGTTCTTCTAAAACACTGGTCAATGGAACAAGTTTTACTAGGGATAACAGTGTAATTGTATTCTGGAGTTCATATGGGCAATATGGTTTATGACCTTGATGCTGGATCACGACCTTTCAACGGTATAACTGCTATTAATTGTCTGTTTGTTCAACGATTAAAGTCTCACGTGATCTGAGTTCAGACTGGAGTCATCCTGGTTGGTTTCTGTCTATTGCAGATTTCTTCCAGTATGAAAGGACAAGAGCAATACGGCTTACTTTACAAAATGTCTTCAAACTAAATGATGATATAATCTACATTCAATTAATTTATACATACCCTACTGTAGAACAGGGTTCGTTATGCTGGCAGTGCCCGGTAATTATGTAAAACTGAAACTTTTTCTGCACTGGTTCAAGTCCTCTTCCTAAGAATATGTTTATAATCAGCATTCTTTCACAAATTACCCAATTTAATTCACCATAGCATTCCTCATATTAACTAAATGGAAAATCCTAGGCTATATACAAATCCAGAAAGGGCCAAAAATCATCAGCCCCCATGGATGATTACAACCCATTGCTGAGGCATTCAAATTACTTATTAAAGAACCACTATGTCCATCAACATCATCAATTTATATATTATTGCCCCAATGCTAGCCTTAACCTTGGCTCTCACAACATGAATTCCTCTTCCCATATCTTATCCACTAATTAGTATAAATGTAGGCATATTATTTCTATTAGCCATATCACACCTAGCCATTTATTCCATCCTCAGATCTGGATGAACTTCACATTCAAAATACTCACTCACTGGAGCTCTAGGAACAATAGCGCAGACGATCATCTCATATCAAGTAATGTAGCAGTTATTCTATTCTCAGTCTTACTGGTAAATGGATCATTTACACTTTCAACAGTAATTATTACACAAGAACACCTAGGACTAATTTTCTCCTGACCCCTACCCAGTATTTGATTATCTCCGCAGTAGCAGAAATCCAGTGAAGCCCCACTTGATTTAACGGAAGTAGAATCAAAACCTGTACATGTCTTCAATGTAGAAAATGTAGCAGGCCCATTCACCCCGTCCTTTCTAGAGAATATGTCAATTTCCCTATAATAAACATTTCCACAGCAATCTATTTTTGGGAGCATTCGACAATCCCTAGGTGCCAGAATTATAGATTCTTTCATCTTGTAAATATAGTTTTTTTTAAAAAATAATTTTTATACTTTTACCACCTTTAAACAAAATGTACTCCATTGCTGTGGAATATTCCTTCATAGGAGCGTGCATGGTTCATTTCTGCATCCGTCTGTGATGGCCTTCAGGTTCCTTCAGGTTTGGCTCCTGTGGCTGCAAGTCCATGTCCGTGTGTCCTGGTGCAGGGCTGCTGGGTTTGTGTTCAACTGGGAGGAGCACTGTGGGTCTCTGTGCACGGACTTTGCTATCTGAGGCCCGATTGCTTCAGAAGTGGTTGCATCTCCCCGTTGCGTACCAGGCTTTCCATTGCTCCACATCCTGCTGATATTTGATACTATGTCTTTCATGTCTGCCATTCTGGTAGGTGTATGCACAGTATTTTGCTTATGGCTTTAATCCCTCTGTTGTTAGTGAAGTTGTGCATCTTGTGGTATTCATGGACTACTTTCTGTTGTTTTTTAAAAAGTTTTAAAAATTGTGGTCTGGTACACATAACATAAAATGTACTATCTTAACCATTTTTAAGTGCACATTTCAGGGTCAGGAAGTAATTCACACTGTTGTGCAAACCTGACCACCATCATCCTCCAGAACTTTTTCATCTTGCAAAATTGAAACAGTCTCCATTAAACACTCACTCCCCATGGTCCCTCCCTCAGCCTCTGGCACTCAACATCCTACTTTATGTCTCTATATTTCCGACTGCTCCAGGGGCCTTGTATGAGTGGATCAAGCACTGTTTGTTTTTTTGTGTCTAGCTTACATCACTGAGCATAATGCCCACAAGGTTCATCCCTGCTGCATCCTGTGTCAGAATTGACTTCCTGTTTAGGCTGAATAGCATTCCCTTGTATTGATGGACCGTGTTTTTCTTCTCCATTCATCCATTAGTGGACACATGTAATAGCTACATTCATTTCTACTGTCATAATATTTGTGGAATAAAATCAGAAAGTCCTATGAATCAAAAGTCATTTGCCATTAACTTTTTTCTTAAACTTTTTGTTGTGGAAAACATCAAGGCTAAGAAAAGGGAAAAATACATGTCAGCTTCACTTGTGTTCAGGAATTAATGCTTTACGGATTCACTTTATTCCCTGTGTGTGTGCTATGCGTGTGCGTGTGCCTGTTTGCATACATATGCTGTGCATGTGCATAGGTATGTGAACTTGCACACATTAGTGTGTGCATGGGCATATGGGTGCATGTGTGTTCACATGCTAGTGTGTGAATATATTTGTGCTGTGCACGTGCATATGTTTGTGTGTGTGCTGTGCCTGCCTGTGTGCACACCTGTGTGTTTGCTGGAACCACTTGCAAGTTGGCTGCAGACTGAATTGTGCCCCAGATATATCCGCACTCAGCTGCTCTAACAATCCTGCGTAGCCACGTAAAGGTCACAGATCTCAGGGATTTAAATGGATCGAGCAGGATATCCTGACACAGAGTTTGTCTTCCAATGACTGTCACTGTCTCAGTAACATCCTTCACACCTTCTTTAAGCCCCATTCAGGGTCCAGTTTAGACTCCCATTACATTCAGTCACTTGTCCCAGGTCCCCTAAAGCAACAATGTCACCGTTGGAGAGCCCGGCCAAGGCTGGGGGTGCCCCTCCCGTTGGCCTGGCCTCCAGGCCCTGCCCTTGGCTCCTGTTTCCTCATATCTCAGCCAGGCCCCGACTTGGATGGGGCCGCCACCTCTTTCCTCACAGGGTCCCATCGCCCAGTCAAGGGGGTTCATTCTCCCCAAACACAGCATCAGGAGTCGGGGGCTGACAGTCCCCACTGGGTCTCCTTCATGTGAGACCCTGTGCTGTTGAAAGAGCAGGCACCCTGCCCTCGGGGGTGGGGGACTGGGGGGCGACATGCGGCCCACGATGGGCAGGCGGGTCTCCGGGTGGGGCGAGCCAGTGTGCAAGGAGTTCCGTGGTGGGTTCTCCTCTCCAACGGCTTCTGTGCCCCTCCCTCTCCCCGTGCCTCCCCTCGAAGACAGCGCGGTGCCGGGACGGGAACCATGGGAGCCGTCAGCCACCGCCCCCTCTACACACACGCACACGCTGCAGGGAAGCAGGACCTGAGTGCAGGGCTCTCAGCGGCCCTGAGCGCCCCGCCCGGAATCGGCCCGCCGAATGGACAGACCGGATCTCCCGGCCCGGACCATGCAGGACTCTCCTGCCTGGGCTTCCAGTGTGGCCGCCTCCTTCTGGAAGCCTGGGAGGCTGGAATCAGGCCACTTCTTGTCTGTCCTGGCATCAGACTGGGCTGCACTCTAAGAAGTTCGTGGCTCGCCCGTGGATCCTGACCATCAGGTGGCCAGAGAAATTGGGAACATTTCTGTTTTGCCTGTTGAAATGTTTAATGACAAAGATTTTGTTCAGTTTACTGATGTGGGTGTCCAAAGATAAGAGACCCATGTGTGTGATCTGTACCTCCTATGAGATCAGCCCTAAGCTAGTTTAAACATGATCAAGTTGTGTCTACATGGTAGATTTAGACCTCTGCATGTCCTGTCTACTGATTATGTTTAGAGCTGACCATGTGTTGTCTACAATAAGAAGATTTAGACCTGACCATGTTCTGTGTACGCTAGGACTATGGGGACCTGGGTAGAGACCCGGCCTGGCCTCAGTACTGGGAAGCTCCGTGCCTGCATCTGAATGTCAGTGCTTAGATGTCTGGGGTCTGGAGCTGAGGTGGGCTTGTCTACGTAACAGCCTCTCTTCTGAGTGTGGTGACCTGGTCCTCCCAAGGGTCAGTGCTATGGTCGGGGCCTTAGTCTTAATCCCTGCAAGGTTCACCTTCCCTGGGGCTCGTGGAGAATCCTCAGGAGGACTACCTGGCAATAATTCCAATTTACCAGCACGTGCAAGGTGCATAGGGAAGCAGGTTTAGCTGCTGAATTGATTGCAGGGCACGCAGATCGGGCAAAAGGCCGATGGGTGACAGCTGAGGCTGCTGCTGAGCTCTCCCTCCAGTCTACCGTCCCTACTCAGCAGAGTCCAGAGCTGCCCCTCGGCTTTCAGCCCTGCTGTCCTGTGAGTTTTCTCAACATGTAAGTGAGACGAGAAAGGACTGAGCATGCCAGCACCAGGGTCGTGTGTTCAACTCTAGTATGAAAGCTGTAAAAACAGTTAAAATCACACAGAACCAAAGTGAGAAGAGGAGGACTCCTCTGGGACAAGTGTGGGGAAAGGAGACCCACCTGACACTTTTTCCCATCCCAGGAGGTCCCAGGGACCCAGCTTGTTTCCACATTGGGGAAGCCCTCTGCAGAGCCATGGTGTCCTGACCAAGGGGACGTGTGACCACAGGTGCAGGGTCTGGGGAGGTGAGGTCACCCTGGGACTGTGGACATGTGACCCAGGTGGAGGGTTCTGGGGAGGTGGGTCACCCTGGTGAGTGTGGATGTGTGGCCCCAGGTATAGGGTGAGGGGACTGTGTGGGTCTCACCATACCTGCATGGGTCAGGATCACATGGATGGGGAGACCGCATATGCGCTCTTTGCCTGCAGTGTGTCCTGTCCCCTTTGAGATTTCCAACCTCTGCATTAAGGGTGTTGTCCTGATTAACCTGTGGTTCCTTTTCTTCTCTTCATCTTGTCACAATCATATGAGGTCAGGCATGTTTGAGTGGGTTGCTGCTCTGTGTTCCAGTGAGTGACAACACTTGGTGGTATCGTTTTAAGACTATAGCATATCATGTGTCTAATCTATGGGGGTCACCACTGCCTGGGACCCCCTGGACAGAGGTCAGGTGAGCACAGACTAGCCCCCCCTAAGAATGGTCTCCTACATGCTCTGTGAGGGTACCGTGATGGCCCCTAAGGTAGGGGACTGTGTCTGGGCCTCCGACATTTGTGATGAAGGGGAGTCGAAATGGAATCTCAATTAACAAGACATTATTTTAAGAATTTATTTTAAGTGAAATAAAACACACGTCACATACCCTTTACCATCATCACCATTTTAAGTGCACGTTTCTGAGGCATCAGATAGATTCACTTTCTCGTGGAGCCATCACCACCATCCCTAGAACTTTTCCTCTTGCAAAACCAAAATTGCACAACCATGAAAGTCTCATTCCCCATTCCCTCCCACTGCCCCTGGCACCGATATCCACTTCAGTCCCTGAGTTGTCGACTCCAGGGCACCCACTGGAGTGCAATCCTGCAGTGTTTGCTGACGGGTCATTTTGGAAGAGCTGACTTTCAGTCTGAAGCCTGTTTGCATCTGAAGAATCTGCCTTTAAGGAGAGGGTGTATGAGGAAGGGGGTGTATGCGGGACAAAGGTGTCCAGGGTGCAGGTGAGCCAGGACCTGACCAGCTGCCTTTTGGGTCCTCTGGTCCCATCTCTTGGTCTGTGCCTCATCTGCATCATCACTGTCCCCGCTGGCACTGCTGGGGTGTTGTTGTCTGAGTGAGATTCCCCTGGTGCCCCTGCTCTCCTCCCCTCCTCCTGCTGGTTGCGGAGGGAACTGCTTGCTGTGTGGTCTCTACTCCTGAGGCACGAAGGACCCTGTAGCATGGACCTGCAGAGTGTGGGGTGTGGTCCCAAGAGCATGGGGCCCACTTAGGACACGACATCGGGGCGTGACAAGTGCTAGGGCTGCCTCATCACTGACAGGGAATGTTGCCCAGATCCTGCTCCAGAGGGCGTGGTGGGTGGCCTGGGACCCTAGAGGCCCCATTCCTATACTGGAGCTTGGAGAGTGCATACCCATGGGCTCCAGATTCACCCCATATCTCAGCCATATCCCTCTGTCCTGTCTTTGAACTCAGGAAAACGAGCTCTCTTGTCCACAACATAGGCCTGGTCCTGTTGATATTAGGATTCTTCAAGTTAGGCGTCCTGGGATAGCAGCTCCTTTTAGGCCTGAGAAGGAACAACTCCGGAGTGTACAACAATTTCAGATGAAACTAATATTCAATGACTATCCCTAACTACTCGGTTGTTGACTTCTATTAGTCATTATTCTCCTGGTTTTAGCTCTGATGTGGGGATTACACAGGAGTCAACATTTAAATCTTCGTAATCTGTGTATTTGTAGCTTCAGTATCATTACTGACCCATAGATTTTTATGGTTTGGGAAGAGTTATTGATTTCATGTATCATGTAAAGGATTCACAATGATGATAGGGCAATTAAGATTACAATAATAGCTAGTAAATTGTTCACATTTTCTCTACCTGTGCATCTATTGTATGCATATGAGTTTAGATATCAATATTAGTGAAATGATATAGAGGACTAGAGAACTTATTTTAAAAATCACTATTAATGTGTGATGAAGAAAATGTAAAAGTTCTTCCATAATCGGTGATGTTGTATCTTGAGAGCCTAGATGAAATTGATATGCCTTAGTGATATACAGGATTTTAGCCTATCATTTAACTTTGACAAAGCTACATCACTTTTTACTTTTATCTCATTTATTGAGGAAGACATAATTGTTATGGTGTTGGCTTGAAACTGGTTGAAAAGGACTTGAGTCCTTCCTTATTTTACATTTACATAGGTAGGATCTTGAAACATAGGATATGGTGGAGGACATCCGTGTAACCATTCTAGGTTAGGAGTAGCAATTTCCACTACTAAGACTTCTTGTTTAGACACAAATGCTTTTCAAAGTATGAAGATTATTACCATTACCGCTGCTAATGAGATGAATGAGCCTAAAGACAAAATATTTCATGTTGTGTGTGCCTCAGGGTACTCAGACTAACGTAGTGACATCCCTGAGAGGCCACGAAAGTGCTGCAGGAAGTCATATTTACTACTACAAATATACTTGTGAAGTGAATTTTTGCTCATGCTGAGTTAACTCTATAACCTGAGAATAGTGGGAATCAGTGTAGGAAGCCTCCTATAATAGTGAAGACTGCTCCCATGGACATTAGGTCATGGAAGTGTGCTACTACATAGTCTGTATCCTGGAGGACAATGTCTGGGGATGATTTGGCTAAGATGATTCCTGTCCAACCACCTACTGTAAAAAGAAAAACTAAAGCCTAAAACTCATAATATAGTGGGAGGTCATATAGTATTACCTCCGTGAACAGTTGCTAACCAGGGACTTCCCTGGTGACGCAGTGGTTAAGAATTCGCCTGCCAATGCAGGGGACACGGGTTCGAGCCCTTGTCTGGGAAGATTCCACATGCCGCGGAGCAAAAAGCCCGTGTGCCACAACTACTGAGCCTGTCCTCTAGAGCCCGCAAGCCACAACTACTGAAGCCCACGCGCCTAGAGGCCGTGCTCTGCAACAAGAGAAGCCACTGCAATGAAAGGGCCGCACACCGCAACGAAGAGTAGCTGCCGCTCACCGCAACCAGAGAAAGCCCATGCGCAGCAACCAAGACCCAACTCAGCCAAAAAAAAAAAAGAAAAGAAAAGAAAAAGAAAAATTAAGTAAAGAGTTTCTAATCAGCTAGATACTTTTACTCCTGTAGGGATAGAAGTAATTACGGTAGCTGATGCAAAGTATGCTCCTGAGTCCACAGCTATCCCTAAGGTAAACATATGATGGGCCCACAAGAGAACTCCTAAAAAACCAGTGGACGTGACTCATACTATTCCCAGATAGCTGAGAGGCAATTTTTGTCCTAAATAGTATGTAATGATATGTTAGTTTATAACAAACCCTGTTAGGCCATGAATACAGACTTCAGGGTGAGCAAAGTATCAAAAGAGGTGTTGGTATAGGATTCGGTCTCCTCCTGCAGGGTCAAAGAAAGTAGTGTTTAGATTTCTATCTCTTAACAGCATGGCAATTCTGGCTGCTTGGACTGAGATTGGTAATTATAGTAATATGGCTATAGTTGGGGAAGATTAAACAAATAATGGTGTTTGGTATTGGGATATGACTGCTGGTTTTGTATTAAAGACTATAGTAATAAAAGTAATAATACCAAGAATTGAGGAGACACCTGCTAAATGTAAGGAGAAAAGAGTTAGGTCGACAGAGGCTACTGCATGGGCCAGATTGCAGGCTAGAGCTGAATACACGGTTCCACTGGTACCAGAACCAGCTTCTACTATTGGTGATATGAGTAAGAGTAAGAATGATGGGGGAAGTAGTCAAAAGTTTATATGATTTATTGGGGGAAATGCTACTTCAGGTGTCCGAGTTATTAGTGGCCCAAGTCAGTTTTCAAAGCCTGCAATCATAACGGGTACAGCTATAAAGAAAATTATTACAAGTGCAGGGACTGTTATGACAACCTTACAGATCTGGGCATCTCCAAGTAGCGGTCCAGGTCAGCATAGCTCAGCCTGGATTAATATAATTAAGGTGCTGCCTGCTACTCCAGCTCAAGCACCAAATACTGAATATAAAATGCCGATATCTTTGTGATTTGTTGAAAATAATCAGCAGTGTATGAACAGAGGTAAAATGACTGAGTTAGCATTAGACTGTAAATCTAAAGACAGAGATTGAGCCCTCTTTCTGGCAAACCCTGTGGTGAATCAACAAATTGAATTGTAACTTCAGAGAAGCAGCTTCAATTCTGCCAGTGATTTTCCTGCCTTTTTTTTTTTCTTTTTTTCTATCTCAAATGAAGGAGAAGTAGACTGAAGCCAGTTGACTAGAGGATTTGCCTGTTAACTAAAGTTTCCTGGGGTTAAAACTCATCAATCTCGTAAAGATTTGGCTTCAATACAGTGTTTGCTTTACATTCAATTGATGTAGAATAAAGTCTTGCAATCCTTATTTTTAGGAATTAAGTAAATTTCACTTGTTTAGGTTTTTGAAAGCTCTTGGTCTGAACTAACCTAAATTCCTAGTACAGCACCGATAGAATGGGTGTTGTGTGTAGTAATCGTGTGGGTATTATGATTGGTAATGATAGGAAGGTTATTGCTTTGTATGTTCAAATTGTTTTGTGTTTGTGTTGTTTAATGAAGGGAATATAGTTAGTGATGTGGAGTATGTTAGCTGCAAGTAGACATATATGCTGAGGACTGCTATGATGGCTATTAGTGTTGGTAGAATGATGTTGTCGTTTTGTTATCTCTTGGATAATTATTCATTTGGGTAGAAAGCCTGATAGTGATGGGCGATGTCCTAATGATACTATAATGGTGAGGAAAATGATTGTGATGGGAGGTGTTTTATCTCATGTGTGTGATAATGATACTCTTGTAGTACATGATCTGGGCATAAATAAGAAGAAGATAGTGTTGTTATGATATAAATTAGTATGTTTAGGATTGTTATAATCTGAATATACATTATAATAGCTGTTATTCATCCTATATGGGCAATTGATGAGGAGGGTGTAATATTTTCCAGGTGAGTATGGCGAAGTCTGCCTCAGCCTCCAGCTATGATTTATAATATCACTATGATTAATAGTATATTTAGGTTGATGGATGGTGACATGTGGTATAAAACTGATAGGGGTGCAAATTTGTCATGTTGATAGCATCAGGTCCGCTGTTCATGGGATGCCTCGTGTGACTTCAGGCACTCAGAAGTGAAATGGGGAAAGTCCTACTTTTGTGACAAGGGCGATTGTCATGAGGGTGGATGCTGCTGTATTAAAGATTCTTGTTATTCATTGTGCTCTTTGACCAGAGTATATTAGATTAATGATAATAGCCTTTATAAGTAGTATTGATGTGGTGGACTGTTTTAGGAAATATTTGTTGGATGCTTCTGTAGCTTATGGGTTCATGTTTTTTATTAGAATGGGGATACCATTAACCAGTGTGAGCTTGTTATACAATTATATTTCCTGAGAAAATGATCAGTAGAATGATGGTAAAAACAATGAGAGTTTATTAGCACAGGAAGGATATACAAAAATATTTTGGGGGTATGGGCCTGAAGCTTACTTAGAGAACTTTACTATATAGCATGTGGTGTAATGTGGTAGGTAGCATGGAGAATGTAAAATTATTAGGAAGAATTCAATTCCAGGAATAAGAGCATTGAAACCTCTGTGATTTACTCTATCAAAGTAACTCTTTTGTCAGACATATTTCTTAAATTTGTGGTGGGTTGCCTGGTATGATGACAAGTAGTGAAAACTCTCATATACATAGGGTTAATGTTAGTCGTAAAAAAACTTTTCATAAGAGATGTATGCCTTGATCATATCAAAATTGTAGGTAGGAGGCTCAAATTCATAGAAAGGAGATTGTTAGATGTGTTTTAATGATGACTTGGGCTGTATATAATTCTGGCACCTAGGGATTGTCGAATGCTCCTAAAAATAGATTGCTGTGGAAATGTTTATTACAGGGAAATTGACATATTCTCTAGGAGGGACGGGGTGAATGGGCCTGCTACATTTTCTACATTGAAGACATATACGGGTTTTGATGCTACTTCCGTTAAATCAAGTGGGGCTTCATTGGATTTCTCCTACTGCGGAGATAATCAAATTCTGGGTAGGGGTCAGGAGAAAATTAGTCATAGGTGTTCTTGTGCAATAATTACTGTTGAAAGTGTAAATGATCCATTTATCAGTAAGACTGAGAATAGAATAACTGCTACATTACTTCATATGAGATGATTGTCTGTGCTATTGTTCCTAGAGCTCCAGTGAGTGAGTATTTTGAATGTGAAGTTCATCCAGATCTGAGGATGGAATAAATGGCTAGGTGTGATATGGCTAACAGAAATAATATGCCTACATTTATATTAATTAGTGCATAAGATATGGGAAGAGGAATTCATGTTGTGAGAGCCAGGGTTAAGGCTAGCATTGGGGTTAAGGCTAGCAAGAGAAGCCACCGCAATGAGAAGCCCGCGCACCGCAACAAAGAGTAGCCCCCGCTTGCCGCAACTAGAGAAAGCCTGCCCATAGCAACGAAGACCCAACGCAGCCAAAAACAAATTAATTAATTAATTAGTTAACTATTTTAAACAAAAGTACTATATCCTTCTGTACAGCTTCTCTGGGAAGAACAGAGAGATGGCGTAGGAGAGTGAGAAAGACCAATATTTAGTGCACATCTCTCATGCAGGTGCTCTGCTGGCTCAGATAGATTTATCCCCACTTTACAAAGGAGGAAATAATCTCAGAGAGGTTTAGTAATTTTACCAAAGCCAAACAGCTATGGAGTGGCAGAACCAAGATCTGAACCAAGTCTGTTACCTTCAAAGCCTAAGTCCTCATCACAACAAAACTCAATATTTACATTTCTCGAATTACATTGCAACCTGGGGAGTTCTTGGCACAATCCTGAATAAGAGTGAGAAAGAAAGAAATAGCATTGTTCCTACAGTCAACCCAAATTTTTGGAGCAGCTGCTAGACGCCTGGCCCTTTTTGGGGTTCAGCAGTGATCAAGACAGGAAGAGTCCTGCTCTCATGAACCACGTAGTGGGGAGGAGAGACGGGTGCAACTTGGGTGAGGGATTTCACCTTGCTGGACCTCTGTTTTGTCATCTGGAAAATGGGATGGGTGTTCCTCATTTTCTGGGATTGTCCAGCCCTCACATTCTCTGATTCCATAAGAAGCATTTGTTTTCCTGTTTCTTTAAAACTCATTCAGGCCGTGAGCTGTGATGAATGTTGTTAGCTGCTCCCCAAATCACTCTATTCCCACCCTTTTCCTGTGATCAGGTCTTTCCCGAAACATGACTCACAGTCAGTCAAGTCACAGAACCTAAGGGGCACCCAGCAGAAAAATTCCAACCCTTGCTTCCCAGGAGCTCTGCGGTCTACCTGCCAGGTAAACTTAACTCACCTGGCACAAGGTGGCCATCCCTGGTTTCACATCAGCATGATCTCAGGCACAAACCTCCTTGTTTTTCCATTTTGTCTTTAAGTTACTTGTTGAAACAACTGCACAAATATGACACAGATATAAAATCAGGCATCTTCTGCCCCCAGTGCCTACTAATAAATGATTTTCTGCCACTTTAATGATAAAGATAGAACATTTCAACATTCTGCTACCCTTATTATTTGTCATTTTTGTTGATATTTCTATTGACTACATCTTTCAACATTTTAACAATGGAACATTTATCTAGGGTGTTCCAGACCCAGCCTTTAGTGGTAAAGGTTTTGTTGTTATATTTCTATTGTTTCCTTTAAAAATCATTATCCTATTTAAATGGATTAAGTCAATTCTATAGGCATTTATCTTATGATATTGATGAAATTGATACATAGAGGGCAGTAGTACAAGTTGATTGGACTTGAGAACCTCTATTAGCACAGTTAAGTATAAATATTATCTATATGTAAACCAAAGTACAGGCCGAGTGAGATTCTCTGACTTTTTTCCACTGTCTGCCCCTCAAGCCTGTGAGAAATGGAATAGTTCTTGCCCTATCAGTAAACAAAGGATGTCACAGTCTTCAGCACTTGCAGCCCTCCAATGTGAGCCGGCGGGCCCTGAGGCACTCAGGATATGCAAATACAGAATGCAGGCCCCAGAGAGCTGAGGTGCATATCAAAGGAAGGATTTCAGTGAGACCAGGCAAAGAAAAGCGCCGCATTCCTCACCTTGGGAGAGCTGGTTTTCCTTAGTTAACAATCACCTTTGGATGGTCCCCATTACCTGCGCCAGTCCCCTGCCCTGTCCCCTCCCCCCGGTACTTTAGCTCAGGGAGGAAGGAGCGCAGAGGGACTCGGCTGAATACGGGGCCTGCGCGCCTCGGAAGGAGTTTTCAGCCGCTTTCCCCACAGTCGGGAGGAGGGGCGCTGACGCTGCAGCCGGACCCTGCGCCTCCCTTACCCCGTTTCCCCTCAGGACGCTCAGCCGACCCCCTCCCCACGCCCACCAGGCCTCGCGAGCCAGGCCGAGGGCAGGGGCGAGAGGACGGACCGAAGTTCCCGGGGACCAGACGCTGGAGGCCGCTCTTTCTGCACAGCAGCGGCGGGTGGCAGCGAACCCCTGCCCCTCAGAAGCTGGTCTTGTGCTGCCGCCCGGGCACAGGACCAGGCGGAGGGTCGGCGCCCACTTACCCGGCCCGCCGTCCCCGCGACTGTCATGGCTTCGGCCGCCGGGGCACCTCCAGAGCCGGCAGCCTCAGTGAGGTCGCCCTCCCCTCGGGCTCCGGGGCAGTTCCGTGAAGGCGGAGGGAAGAGACCCCGCCCGAGCCGGGAGTTCCAGGTCTGAGGAAACGCGGGCTCTGTTCAGCGCGCAGTGGGTGGGACCGCTCTGCCCCGATGCCTTCCGGGAGGGAGCGGGGCGGCGGGGGAGGGAGCCGCCAGGAGCGCAGGGCCCCGTCGGGGGTCCTGGAGGGGCGGCCCGGCCTGGGGGCCACGCCCACTGTGGCCGCAGCCCAGGCCTTTTTCCTGGAATCCTACACAAAAACATTAGAAAGATACACAGTCTATAGTAAATACTCACAAATGATTGTTGCTGCTGTGCTCACTATTCTATTAAAGGTGTAAAATCCACAAAACACTTTAAGTTCAAAATTAAATATGAATTTTTACCTTTCTAATTATGTCTCTGATATTCACAGTTGTGGTTAATGAATCAGAGACTGTGGCATCACTAGTTAAAAATGAGCTTGTTAAAAAAATAGAACTCAGGCCCACCGGACCTACTGAATCACAATCTGCACGTTTACAATCTCCCCAGTGTACTCGTGTACCCATGAATAGTTGAAAGGTACATTTCTACCTCGACAGGTCTTTTCTCTATGAGAAATACACACATTTTATCCAGTTTGATATAAATAAAACACTCAAAAATGCATATGCCTGTGTTGAAACCATCATTTTATCATTTCTTTTCCAGACAAGTATAGTCTCTATACTGGTTTTGTGGATCACATGCCATACTCTTTTCTTGTAGTTAGAAATAAGGTAGAGAAAGTTACTTTGTAAAAAATATATATATATATATTAGTGGAGAATTGAAGACACTCTTCTAAATTAAAACCTTCCCTTAACTTGCTGTTTTCTTCTTGGGTCATATTATGAACTCTTCCAGTGGCCACATGGCATGTGTACGTTGAATTTCAGGGACTGCTGACATCCCAGGATGTGGCCATAGATTTCTGTCAAGAGGAGTGAGAATGCCTGGAGCAAGATCAACGGGAATTGTACAGGGATGTGATGTTAGACAAGTATAGGAACCTGCTGTCCTTGGGTGAGGATACCTTCCTTCCAGAATTCCTTATCCAACCACAGGGTTTGGAGTCCTTCATTTGTAGAATGTCTCCTGGAATCTTCTGCTTCCTACAATAGGGTTTCAGATTGCAACGTTTCAGGAAAGATTGGGAGTTTGTGGGTATAATTTTTCTTATTCTTTTAAAATTGCAGCCTCCCTTTTAATATACTTTGTAACTGCTTGGGATGTGTCTATATGAACTGTGTACTATATGCTTCTGTTATAGTCCTTACAATATTTTATTGTCTTATTTTCTCTAACAATTTTCCATGGATTCTTTGGGCTTAAGGTATATTAAAAGGGAGACTGCGAATCTGGGACTTCCCTGGTGAGGCAGTGATTAAGAATTCGCCTGCCAATGCAGGGGACCCGGTTCGATCCCCGGTCCGGGAAGATCTCACGTGCCACGGAACAACTAAGCCAGTGGGCCACAACTACTGAGTCTGCACGCCGCAACTACTGAAGCCGGTGTGTCTTGAGCCCGTGCGCCATTTATCTTTTGGAGAATAAAACCACTTCTGAGTGATTAAAATTTAGGCCAGCTAGTCAAAATGCTTTATCACCTGTTCTTCTAAAACACTGGTCAATGGAACAAGTTTTACTAGGGATAACAGTGTAATTGTATTCTGGAGTTCATATGGGCAATATGGTTTATGACCTTGATGCTGGATCACGACCTTTCAACGGTATAACTGCTATTAATTGTCTGTTTGTTCAACGATTAAAGTCTCACGTGATCTGAGTTCAGACTGGAGTCATCCTGGTTGGTTTCTGTCTATTGCAGATTTCTTCCAGTATGAAAGGACAAGAGCAATACGGCTTACTTTACAAAATGTCTTCAAACTAAATGATGATATAATCTACATTCAATTAATTTATACATACCCTACTGTAGAACAGGGTTCGTTATGCTGGCAGTGCCCGGTAATTATGTAAAACTGAAACTTTTTCTGCACTGGTTCAAGTCCTCTTCCTAAGAATATGTTTATAATCAGCATTCTTTCACAAATTACCCAATTTAATTCACCATAGCATTCCTCATATTAACTAAATGGAAAATCCTAGGCTATATACAAATCCAGAAAGGGCCAAAAATCATCAGCCCCCATGGATGATTACAACCCATTGCTGAGGCATTCAAATTACTTATTAAAGAACCACTATGTCCATCAACATCATCAATTTATATATTATTGCCCCAATGCTAGCCTTAACCTTGGCTCTCACAACATGAATTCCTCTTCCCATATCTTATCCACTAATTAGTATAAATGTAGGCATATTATTTCTATTAGCCATATCACACCTAGCCATTTATTCCATCCTCAGATCTGGATGAACTTCACATTCAAAATACTCACTCACTGGAGCTCTAGGAACAATAGCGCAGACGATCATCTCATATCAAGTAATGTAGCAGTTATTCTATTCTCAGTCTTACTGGTAAATGGATCATTTACACTTTCAACAGTAATTATTACACAAGAACACCTAGGACTAATTTTCTCCTGACCCCTACCCAGTATTTGATTATCTCCGCAGTAGCAGAAATCCAGTGAAGCCCCACTTGATTTAACGGAAGTAGAATCAAAACCTGTACATGTCTTCAATGTAGAAAATGTAGCAGGCCCATTCACCCCGTCCTTTCTAGAGAATATGTCAATTTCCCTATAATAAACATTTCCACAGCAATCTATTTTTGGGAGCATTCGACAATCCCTAGGTGCCAGAATTATAGATTCTTTCATCTTGTAAATATAGTTTTTTTTAAAAAATAATTTTTATACTTTTACCACCTTTAAACAAAATGTACTCCATTGCTGTGGAATATTCCTTCATAGGAGCGTGCATGGTTCATTTCTGCATCCGTCTGTGATGGCCTTCAGGTTCCTTCAGGTTTGGCTCCTGTGGCTGCAAGTCCATGTCCGTGTGTCCTGGTGCAGGGCTGCTGGGTTTGTGTTCAACTGGGAGGAGCACTGTGGGTCTCTGTGCACGGACTTTGCTATCTGAGGCCCGATTGCTTCAGAAGTGGTTGCATCTCCCCGTTGCGTACCAGGCTTTCCATTGCTCCACATCCTGCTGATATTTGATACTATGTCTTTCATGTCTGCCATTCTGGTAGGTGTATGCACAGTATTTTGCTTATGGCTTTAATCCCTCTGTTGTTAGTGAAGTTGTGCATCTTGTGGTATTCATGGACTACTTTCTGTTGTTTTTTAAAAAGTTTTAAAAATTGTGGTCTGGTACACATAACATAAAATGTACTATCTTAACCATTTTTAAGTGCACATTTCAGGGTCAGGAAGTAATTCACACTGTTGTGCAAACCTGACCACCATCATCCTCCAGAACTTTTTCATCTTGCAAAATTGAAACAGTCTCCATTAAACACTCACTCCCCATGGTCCCTCCCTCAGCCTCTGGCACTCAACATCCTACTTTATGTCTCTATATTTCCGACTGCTCCAGGGGCCTTGTATGAGTGGATCAAGCACTGTTTGTTTTTTTGTGTCTAGCTTACATCACTGAGCATAATGCCCACAAGGTTCATCCCTGCTGCATCCTGTGTCAGAATTGACTTCCTTTTTAGGCTGAATAGCATTCCCTTGTATTGATGGACCGTGTTTTTCTTCTCCATTCATCCATTAGTGGACACATGTAATAGCTACATTCATTTCTACTGTCATAATATTTGTGGAATAAAATCAGAAAGTCCTATGAATCAAAAGTCATTTGCCATTAACTTTTTTCTTAAACTTTTTGTTGTGGAAAACATCAAGGCTAAGAAAAGGGAAAAATACATGTCAGCTTCACTTGTGTTCAGGAATTAATGCTTTACGGATTCACTTTATTCCCTGTGTGTGTGCTATGCGTGTGCGTGTGCCTGTTTGCATACATATGCTGTGCATGTGCATAGGTATGTGAACTTGCACACATTAGTGTGTGCATGGGCATATGGGTGCATGTGTGTTCACATGCTAGTGTGTGAATATATTTGTGCTGTGCACGTGCATATGTTTGTGTGTGTGCTGTGCCTGCCTGTGTGCACACCTGTGTGTTTGCTGGAACCACTTGCAAGTTGGCTGCAGACTGAATTGTGCCCCAGATATATCCGCACGCAGCTGCTCTAACAATCCTGCGTAGCCACGTAAAGGTCACAGATCTCAGGGATTTAAATGGATCGAGCAGGATATCCTGACACAGAGTTTGTCTTCCAATGACTGTCACTGTCTCAGTAACATCCTTCACACCTTCTTTAAGCCCCATTCAGGGTCCAGTTTAGACTCCCATTACATTCAGTCACTTGTCCCAGGTCCCCTAAAGCAACAATGTCACCGTTGGAGAGCCCGGCCAAGGCTGGGGGTGCCCCTCCCGTTGGCCTGGCCTCCAGGCCCTGCCCTTGGCTCCTGTTTCCTCATATCTCAGCCAGGCCCCGACTTGGATGGGGCCGCCACCTCTTTCCTCACAGGGTCCCATCGCCCAGTCAAGGGGGTTCATTCTCCCCAAACACAGCATCAGGAGTCGGGGGCTGACAGTCCCCACTGGGTCTCCTTCATGTGAGACCCTGTGCTGTTGAAAGAGCAGGCACCCTGCCCTCGGGGGTGGGGGACTGGGGGGCGACATGCGGCCCACGATGGGCAGGCGGGTCTCCGGGTGGGGCGAGCCAGTGTGCAAGGAGTTCCGCGGTGGGTTCTCCTCTCCAACGGCTTCTGTGCCCCTCCCTCTCCCCGTGCCTCCCCTCGAAGACAGCGCGGTGCCGGGACGGGAACCATGGGAGCCGTCAGCCACCGCCCCCTCTACACACACGCACACGCTGCAAGGAAGCAGGACCTGAGTGCAGGGCTCTCAGCGGCCCTGAGCGCCCCGCCCGGAATCGGCCCGCCGAATGGACAGACCGGATCTCCCGGCCCGGACCATGCAGGACTCTCCTGCCTGGGCTTCCAGTGTGGCCGCCTCCTTCTGGAAGCCTGGGAGGCTGGAATCAGGCCACTTCTTGTCTGTCCTGGCATCAGACTGGGCTGCACTCTAAGAAGTTCGTGGCTCGCCCGTGAATCCTGACCATCAGGTGGCCAGAGAAATTGGGAACATTTCTGTTTTGCCTGTTGAAATGTTTAATGACAAAGATTTTGTTCAGTTTACTGATGTGGGTGTCCAAAGATAAGAGACCCATGTGTGTGATCTGTACCTCCTATGAGATCAGCCCTAAGCTAGTTTAAACATGATCAAGTTGTGTCTACATGGTAGATTTAGACCTCTGCATGTCCTGTCTACTGATTATGTTTAGAGCTGACCATGTGTTGTCTACAATAAGAAGATTTAGACCTGACCATGTTCTGTGTACGCTAGGACTATGGGGACCTGGGTAGAGACCCGGCCTGGCCTCAGTACTGGGAAGCTCCGTGCCTGCATCTGAATGTCAGTGCTTAGATGTCTGGGGTCTGGAGCTGAGGTGGGCTTGTCTACGTAACAGCCTCTCTTCTGAGTGTGGTGACCTGGTCCTCCCAAGGGTCAGTGCTATGGTCGGGGCCTTAGTCTTAATCCCTGCAAGGTTCACCTTCCCTGGGGCTCGTGGAGAATCCTCAGGAGGACTACCTGGCAATAATTCCAATTTACCAGCACGTGCATGGTGCATAGGGAAGCAGGTTTAGCTGCTGAATTGATTGCAGGGCACGCAGATCGGGCAAAAGGCCGATGGGTGACAGCTGAGGCTGCTGCTGAGCTCTCCCTCCAGTCTACCGTCCCTACTCAGCAGAGTCCAGAGCTGCCCCTCGGCTTTCAGCCCTGCTGTCCTGTGAGTTTTCTCAACATGTAAGTGAGACGAGAAAGGACTGAGCATGCCAGCACCAGGGTCGTGTGTTCAACTCTAGTATGAAAGCTGTAAAAACAGTTAAAATCACACAGAACCAAAGTGAGAAGAGGAGGACTCCTCTGGGACAAGTGTGGGGAAAGGAGACCCACCTGACACTTTTTCCCATCCCAGGAGGTCCCAGGGACCCAGCTTGTTTCCACATTGGGGAAGCCCTCTGCAGAGCCATGGTGTCCTGACCAAGGGGACGTGTGACCCCAGGTGCAGGGTCTGGGGAGGTGAGGTCACCCTGGGACTGTGGACATGTGACCCAGGTGGAGGGTTCTGGGGAGGTGGGTCACCCTGGTGAGTGTGGATGTGTGGCCCCAGGTATAGGGTGAGGGGACTGTGTGGGTCTCACCATACCTGCATGGGTCAGGATCACATGGATGGGGAGACCGCATATGCGCTCTTTGCCTGCAGTGTGTCCTGTCCCCTTTGAGATTTCCAACCTCTGCATTAAGGGTGTTGTCCTGATTAACCTGTGGTTCCTTTTCTTCTCTTCATCTTGTCACAATCATATGAGGTCAGGCATGTTTGAGTGGGTTGCTGCTCTGTGTTCCAGTGAGTGACAACACTTGGTGGTATCGTTTTAAGACTATAGCATATCATGTGTCTAATCTATGGGGGTCACCACTGCCTGGGACCCCCTGGACAGAGGTCAGGTGAGCACAGACTAGCCCCCCCTAAGAATGGTCTCCTACATGCTCTGTGAGGGTACCGTGATGGCCCCTAAGGTAGGGGACTGTGTCTGGGCCTCCGACATTTGTGATGAAGGGGAGTCGAAATGGAATCTCAATTAACAAGACATTATTTTAAGAATTTATTTTAAGTGAAATAAAACACACGTCACATACCCTTTACCATCATCACCATTTTAAGTGCACGTTTCTGAGGCATCAGATAGATTCACTTTCTCGTGGAGCCATCACCACCATCCCTAGAACTTTTCCTCTTGCAAAACCAAAATTGCACAACCATGAAAGTCTCATTCCCCATTCCCTCCCACTGCCCCTGGCACCGATATCCACTTCAGTCCCTGAGTTGTCGACTCCAGGGCACCCACTGGAGTGCAATCCTGCAGTGTTTGCTGACGGGTCATTTTGGAAGAGCTGACTTTCAGTCTGAAGCCTGTTTGCATCTGAAGAATCTGCCTTTAAGGAGAGGGTGTATGAGGAAGGGGGTGTATGCGGGACAAAGGTGTCCAGGGTGCAGGTGAGCCAGGACCTGACCAGCTGCCTTTTGGGTCCTCTGGTCCCATCTCTTGGTCTGTGCCTCATCTGCATCATCACTGTCCCCGCTGGCACTGCTGGGGTGTTGTTGTCTGAGTGAGATTCCCCTGGTGCCCCTGCTCTCCTCCCCTCCTCCTGCTGGTTGCGGAGGGAACTGCTTGCTGTGTGGTCTCTACTCCTGAGGCACGAAGGACCCTGTAGCATGGACCTGCAGAGTGTGGGGTGTGGTCCCAAGAGCATGGGGCCCACTTAGGACACGACATCGGGGCGTGACAAGTGCTACGGCTGCCTCATCACTGACAGGGAATGTTGCCCAGATCCTGCTCCAGAGGGCGTGGTGGGTGGCCTGGGACCCTAGAGGCCCCATTCCTATACTGGAGCTTGGAGAGTGCATACCCATGGGCTCCAGATTCACCCCATATCTCAGCCATATCCCTCTGTCCTGTCTTTGAACTCAGGAAAACGAGCTCTCTTGTCCACAACATAGGCCTGGTCCTGTTGATATTAGGATTCTTCAAGTTAGGCGTCCTGGGATAGCAGCTCCTTTTAGGCCTGAGAAGGAACAACTCCGGAGTGTACAACAATTTCAGATGAAACTAATATTCAATGACTATCCCTAACTACTCGGTTGTTGACTTCTATTAGTCATTATTCTCCTGGTTTTAGCTCTGATGTGGGGATTACACAGGAGTCAACATTTAAATCTTCGTAATCTGTGTATTTGTAGCTTCAGTATCATTACTGACCCATAGATTTTTATGGTTTGGGAAGAGTTATTGATTTCATGTATCATGTAAAGGATTCACAATGATGATAGGGCAATTAAGATTACAATAATAGCTAGTAAATTGTTCACATTTTCTCTACCTGTGCATCTATTGTATGCATATGAGTTTAGATATCAATATTAGTGAAATGATATAGAGGACTAGAGAACTTATTTTAAAAATCACTATTAATGTGTGATGAAGAAAATGTAAAAGTTCTTCCATAATCGGTGATGTTGTATCTTGAGAGCCTAGATGAAATTGATATGCCTTAGTGATATACAGGATTTTAGCCTATCATTTAACTTTGACAAAGCTACATCACTTTTTACTTTTATCTCATTTATTGAGGAAGACATAATTGTTATGGTGTTGGCTTGAAACTGGTTGAAAAGGACTTGAGTCCTTCCTTATTTTACATTTACATAGGTAGGATCTTGAAACATAGGATATGGTGGAGGACATCCGTGTAACCATTCTAGGTTAGGAGTAGCAATTTCCACTACTAAGACTTCTTGTTTAGACACAAATGCTTTTCAAAGTATGAAGATTATTACCATTACCGCTGCTAATGAGATGAATGAGCCTAAAGACAAAATATTTCATGTTGTGTGTGCCTCAGGGTACTCAGACTAACGTAGTGACATCCCTGAGAGGCCACGAAAGTGCTGCAGGAAGTCATATTTACTACTACAAATATACTTGTGAAGTGAATTTTTGCTCATGCTGAGTTAACTCTATAACCTGAGAATAGTGGGAATCAGT
>NW_028124548.1:0-67844 GCF_965194825.1 Balaenoptera physalus
CCCAGGCCAGAGTGTTCCACAGTCAAACCTAAGTCATCTTGCCAGGCAACAGGGTTCCACCATCAAACCTCAGTCCTGTTGCCAGGCCACAGGGTTCCACCATCAAGCCTCAGTCATGTTCCCTGCACACAGGGTTCCTCCATCAAACCTCAATCATGTTCCTAGGACACAGGGTTCCAGAATCAAACCAATGTCAAGTTCCCAGGCCATGGTTTTCAAGTACCAGACCACAGTCATGTTTCCAGGACACAGGGTTCCACAGTCAATCCTCAGTCATGTTGCCAGTCCACAGGTTTCTGCCATCAAACCTCAGTCAAGTTCCCAGGCCATAGGGTTCCAGAATCAAGCCTCAGTCATTTTGCCAGGCCAGAGTTTTCCACCATCAAACCTCAGTCATGATCCCAGGCCAAATGTTTCGACAATGAATCCTAAGTGATTTTCCCAGGCCACAGGTTTCCAGAATCAAACCTCAGTCATATTCCCAGGACACATGGATCCAGAATCAAACCTCAGTCATGTTCGCAGGCCACAGGTTTCAACAATCAAACCTCAGACATATTCCCAGGCCACAGGTGTCCAGAATCAAACCTCAGTCATGTTCTCAGGGAACAGGCTTCCAGAAACAAATCTCTGTCATGTTCCCAGGCAACAGGGTTCCACAATCAAACTTCAGTCATGTTCCCAGGCTACAGGGTTCCAAAATCCAACCGATGTCATGTTCCGAGGCCACAGGGTTCCACCAGCAAACCTCAGTCTTGTTCCCAGGATACAGGTTTCCAGAATC
The DNA here is from genome assembly GCF_965194825.1 of Balaenoptera physalus. Classification (NCBI taxonomy): domain Eukaryota; kingdom Metazoa; phylum Chordata; class Mammalia; order Artiodactyla; family Balaenopteridae; genus Balaenoptera; species Balaenoptera physalus. The sequence continues at coordinate 785 of NW_028124548.1, forward strand.
AACCCAATATCATGTTCCCTGGCCACAGTCTTCCAGACTCAAACCTCAGTCATGTTGCCAGCCCACAGGTTTCCACCAACAAACCTCAGACATGTTCCCAGGCCACAGGGTTCCAGAGTCAAACCGTTCTCATGTTCCCAGGCCACAGGATTCCAGAATCCACCGAGGTCATGTTCCCAGGCCATAGCGTTCCAGAATCAATCCTCAGTTATGTTCCCAGGCTACAGGGTTCCAAAATAAAACCTCAGTCATGTTCCCAGTCCACAGGGTTCCAGAACCAAGGCTCAGTCAGGATCCCAGGGCACAGTATTCCACTATCTAAACAGATGTCATGTTTCCAGGCCACAGTTTTCCAGAATCACGCCTCAGTCATGTTCCCAGGCCACAGGGATCCAGAATCAAAACTCACTCTTGTTGCCAGGCCATAGGGTACCACCATCAAACCTCAGTCATATACCCAGGCCACAGGTTTCCAGAATCAAACCGATTTCATGTTCCCAGGCAACAGGGTACCAGGATCCAAACCGATGTCATGTTCCAAGGCCACAGGATTCCACAATCTAACATCAGTCATGTTCCCAGGCCAATGGTTTCCAGAATCAAACCTCAGTCATATTCCCAAGACACATGGTTCCAGAGTCAAACCTCAGTCATATTCGCAGGCCACAGGTTTCAACAATCAAACCTCAGTCTTGTTCCTAGGACACAGGTGTCCAGAATCAAATCTCTGTCATGTTCCCAGGCCACAGGGTTCCACAATCAAACCTCATTCATGTTCCCAGGCGACAGGGTTCCAGAATCAAGCCTCAGTCATGTTGCCAGTCCACAGGTTTCTGCAATCAAACCTCAGTCAAGTTCTCAGGCCACAGGGTTCCAGAATCAAGCCTCAGTCATTTTGCCAGGCCAGAGTGTTCCGCCATCAAACCACACACATGATTCCAGGACACATGTTTCCACAATGAAACCTCAGTCATTTTCCCAGGCCACAGGTTTCCAGAATCAAACCTCAGTCATATTCCCAGGACACATGGTTCCAGAATCAAACCTCAGTCATGTTCGCAGGCCACAGGTTTCAACAATCAAACCTCAGTCATGGTCCCAGGACACAGGTGTGCAGAATCAAAACTCAGTCATGTTCCCAGGGAACAGGGTTCCAGAAGCAAACCTCAGTCTTGTTCCCCGGACACAGGGTTCCAGAATCAACCCGATATCATATTCCCTGGCCACAGTCTTCCAGAATCAAACCTCAGTCTTGTTGCCAGGACATAGGGTACCACGGTCAAACCTCAGTCATATTCCCAGGCCACGGGTTTCCAGAATCAAAACGATTTCATGTTCCCAGGCAACAGGGTACCAAAATCCAAACCGATGTCATGTTCCCAGGCCACAGGATTCCACAATCTAACATCAGTCATGTTCCCAGGCCAATGGTTTCCATAATCAAATTTCAGTCATATTCCCAGGGCACATGGTTCCAGAATCAAACCTCAGTCATGTTCCCAGGCCATAGGTTTCAAAAATCAGACCTCAGTCATGCTCCCAAGAGACAGGTGTCCAGAATCAAACCTCAGTCATGTTCCCAGGGAACAGGCATCCAGAAAGAAACCTCAGTCATGTTCCCAGGCCACAGGGTTCCAGAAGCAAACCTCAGTCTTGTTCCCAGGACACAGGTTTCCACAATCAACCCGATATCATGTTCCGTGGCAAGAGTCTTCCAGGATCAAACGTCAGTCATGTTGCCAGGCCACAAGTTTCCACCATCAAACCTCAGACATGTTCCCAGGCCACAGGGTTAAAGAATCAAACCGTTCTCATGTTTCCAGGCCACAGGGTTCCAGAATCCACCGATGTCATGTTCCCAGGCCACAGGATTCCACAATCTAACATCAGTCATGTTCCCAGGCCAATGGTTTCCAGAATCAAACCTCAGTCATATTCCCAGGACACATGGTTCCAGAATCAAACCTCAGTCATGTTCCCAGGGAACAGGCTTCCAGAAACAAACCTCAGTCATGTTCCCAGGCCACAGGGTTCCAGAATCCAGCCGATGTCATGTTCCCAGCCCACAGGCGTCCAGAAGCAAACCTCAGTCTTGTTCCCAGGACACAGGGTTCCAGAATCAAACCGATATCATGTTCCTTGGCCACAGTCTTCCAGAATCAAACCTCAGTCATGTTACCAGGCCACAGGTTTCCACCATCAAACCGCAGACATGTTCCAAAGGCCACAGGTTTCCAGAATCAAACCGTTCTCATGTTCCCAGGACACAGGGTTCCACCATCAAGCCTCAGTCATGTTCCCAGGCCTGAGTGTTCCACAATCAAACCTAAGTCATCTTGCCAGGCCATAGGGTACCACCATCAAACCTCAGTCATATTTCCAGGCCACAGGTTTCCAGAATCAAACCGATTTCATATTCCCAGGCAACAGGGTACCAGAATCCAAACCGATGTCATGTTCCCAGGCCACAGTATTCCACAATCTAACATCACTCATGTTCACAGGTCAATGGTTTCCATAATCAAACCTCAGTCATATTCCCAGGACACAGGGTTCCAGAATAAAACCTCAGTCATGTTCCCTAGACACAGGTTTCAAAAATATATCCCAGTCATGTTCACAGCCCACAGGTTCCACAATTAAAGCTCAGTCATATTCCCAGGCCAGAGGGATCCACAATCAAACCTCAGTCCTATTGCCATGCCACGGTTTCACCATAAAGCCTCAGTCATGTTCCCAGGCCAGAGTGTTCCACAGTCAAACCTAAGTCATCTTGCCAGGCAACAGGGTTCCACCATCAAACCTCAGTCCTGTTGCCAGGCCACAGGGTTCCACCATCAAGCCTCAGTCATGTTCCCTGCACACAGGGTTCCTCCATCAAACCTCAATCATGTTCCTAGGACACAGGGTTCCAGAATCAAACCAATGTCAAGTTCCCAGGCCATGGTTTTCAAGTACCAGACCACAGTCATGTTTCCAGGACACAGGGTTCCACAGTCAATCCTCAGTCATGTTGCCAGTCCACAGGTTTCTGCCATCAAACCTCAGTCAAGTTCCCAGGCCATAGGGTTCCAGAATCAAGCCTCAGTCATTTTGCCAGGCCAGAGTTTTCCACCATCAAACCTCAGTCATGATCCCAGGCCAAATGTTTCGACAATGAATCCTAAGTGATTTTCCCAGGCCACAGGTTTCCAGAATCAAACCTCAGTCATATTCCCAGGACACATGGATCCAGAATCAAACCTCAGTCATGTTCGCAGGCCACAGGTTTCAACAATCAAACCTCAGACATATTCCCAGGCCACAGGTGTCCAGAATCAAACCTCAGTCATGTTCTCAGGGAACAGGCTTCCAGAAACAAATCTCTGTCATGTTCCCAGGCAACAGGGTTCCACAATCAAACTTCAGTCATGTTCCCAGGCTACAGGGTTCCAAAATCCAACCGATGTCATGTTCCGAGGCCACAGGGTTCCACCAGCAAACCTCAGTCTTGTTCCCAGGATACAGGTTTCCAGAATCAACCCAATATCATGTTCCCTGGCCACAGTCTTCCAGACTCAAACCTCAGTCATGTTGCCAGCCCACAGGTTTCCACCAACAAACCTCAGACATGTTCCCAGGCCACAGGGTTCCAGAGTCAAACCGTTCTCATGTTCCCAGGCCACAGGATTCCAGAATCCACCGAGGTCATGTTCCCAGGCCATAGCGTTCCAGAATCAATCCTCAGTTATGTTCCCAGGCTACAGGGTTCCAAAATAAAACCTCAGTCATGTTCCCAGTCCACAGGGTTCCAGAACCAAGGCTCAGTCAGGATCCCAGGGCACAGTATTCCACTATCTAAACAGATGTCATGTTTCCAGGCCACAGTTTTCCAGAATCACGCCTCAGTCATGTTCCCAGGCCACAGGGATCCAGAATCAAAACTCACTCTTGTTGCCAGGCCATAGGGTACCACCATCAAACCTCAGTCATATACCCAGGCCACAGGTTTCCAGAATCAAACCGATTTCATGTTCCCAGGCAACAGGGTACCAGGATCCAAACCGATGTCATGTTCCAAGGCCACAGGATTCCACAATCTAACATCAGTCATGTTCCCAGGCCAATGGTTTCCAGAATCAAACCTCAGTCATATTCCCAAGACACATGGTTCCAGAGTCAAACCTCAGTCATATTCGCAGGCCACAGGTTTCAACAATCAAACCTCAGTCTTGTTCCTAGGACACAGGTGTCCAGAATCAAATCTCTGTCATGTTCCCAGGCCACAGGGTTCCACAATCAAACCTCATTCATGTTCCCAGGCGACAGGGTTCCAGAATCAAGCCTCAGTCATGTTGCCAGTCCACAGGTTTCTGCAATCAAACCTCAGTCAAGTTCTCAGGCCACAGGGTTCCAGAATCAAGCCTCAGTCATTTTGCCAGGCCAGAGTGTTCCGCCATCAAACCACACACATGATTCCAGGACACATGTTTCCACAATGAAACCTCAGTCATTTTCCCAGGCCACAGGTTTCCAGAATCAAACCTCAGTCATATTCCCAGGACACATGGTTCCAGAATCAAACCTCAGTCATGTTCGCAGGCCACAGGTTTCAACAATCAAACCTCAGTCATGGTCCCAGGACACAGGTGTGCAGAATCAAAACTCAGTCATGTTCCCAGGGAACAGGGTTCCAGAAGCAAACCTCAGTCTTGTTCCCCGGACACAGGGTTCCAGAATCAACCCGATATCATATTCCCTGGCCACAGTCTTCCAGAATCAAACCTCAGTCTTGTTGCCAGGACATAGGGTACCACGGTCAAACCTCAGTCATATTCCCAGGCCACGGGTTTCCAGAATCAAAACGATTTCATGTTCCCAGGCAACAGGGTACCAAAATCCAAACCGATGTCATGTTCCCAGGCCACAGGATTCCACAATCTAACATCAGTCATGTTCCCAGGCCAATGGTTTCCATAATCAAATTTCAGTCATATTCCCAGGGCACATGGTTCCAGAATCAAACCTCAGTCATGTTCCCAGGCCATAGGTTTCAAAAATCAGACCTCAGTCATGCTCCCAAGAGACAGGTGTCCAGAATCAAACCTCAGTCATGTTCCCAGGGAACAGGCATCCAGAAAGAAACCTCAGTCATGTTCCCAGGCCACAGGGTTCCAGAAGCAAACCTCAGTCTTGTTCCCAGGACACAGGTTTCCACAATCAACCCGATATCATGTTCCGTGGCAAGAGTCTTCCAGGATCAAACGTCAGTCATGTTGCCAGGCCACAAGTTTCCACCATCAAACCTCAGACATGTTCCCAGGCCACAGGGTTAAAGAATCAAACCGTTCTCATGTTTCCAGGCCACAGGGTTCCAGAATCCACCGATGTCATGTTCCCAGGCCACAGGATTCCACAATCTAACATCAGTCATGTTCCCAGGCCAATGGTTTCCAGAATCAAACCTCAGTCATATTCCCAGGACACATGGTTCCAGAATCAAACCTCAGTCATGTTCCCAGGGAACAGGCTTCCAGAAACAAACCTCAGTCATGTTCCCAGGCCACAGGGTTCCAGAATCCAGCCGATGTCATGTTCCCAGCCCACAGGCGTCCAGAAGCAAACCTCAGTCTTGTTCCCAGGACACAGGGTTCCAGAATCAAACCGATATCATGTTCCTTGGCCACAGTCTTCCAGAATCAAACCTCAGTCATGTTACCAGGCCACAGGTTTCCACCATCAAACCGCAGACATGTTCCAAAGGCCACAGGTTTCCAGAATCAAACCGTTCTCATGTTCCCAGGACACAGGGTTCCACCATCAAGCCTCAGTCATGTTCCCAGGCCTGAGTGTTCCACAATCAAACCTAAGTCATCTTGCCAGGCCATAGGGTACCACCATCAAACCTCAGTCATATTTCCAGGCCACAGGTTTCCAGAATCAAACCGATTTCATATTCCCAGGCAACAGGGTACCAGAATCCAAACCGATGTCATGTTCCCAGGCCACAGTATTCCACAATCTAACATCACTCATGTTCACAGGTCAATGGTTTCCATAGTCAAACCTCAGTCATATTCCCAGGACACAGGGTTCCAGAATAAAACCTCAGTCATGTTCCCTAGACACAGGTTTCAAAAATATATCCCAGTCATGTTCACAGCCCACAGGTTCCACAATTAAAGCTCAGTCATATTCCCAGGCCAGAGGGATCCACAATCAAACCTCAGTCCTATTGCCATGCCACGGTTTCACCATAAAGCCTCAGTCATGTTCCCAGGCCAGAGTGTTCCACAGTCAAACCTAAGTCATCTTGCCAGGCAACAGGGTTCCACCATCAAACCTCAGTCCTGTTGCCAGGCCACAGGGTTCCACCATCAAGCCTCAGTCATGTTCCCTGCACACAGGGTTCCTCCATCAAACCTCAATCATGTTCCTAGGACACAGGGTTCCAGAATCAAACCAATGTCAAGTTCCCAGGCCATGGTTTTCAAGTACCAGACCACAGTCATGTTTCCAGGACACAGGGTTCCACAGTCAATCCTCAGTCATGTTGCCAGTCCACAGGTTTCTGCCATCAAACCTCAGTCAAGTTCCCAGGCCATAGGGTTCCAGAATCAAGCCTCAGTCATTTTGCCAGGCCAGAGTTTTCCACCATCAAACCTCAGTCATGATCCCAGGCCAAATGTTTCGACAATGAATCCTAAGTGATTTTCCCAGGCCACAGGTTTCCAGAATCAAACCTCAGTCATATTCCCAGGACACATGGATCCAGAATCAAACCTCAGTCATGTTCGCAGGCCACAGGTTTCAACAATCAAACCTCAGACATATTCCCAGGCCACAGGTGTCCAGAATCAAACCTCAGTCATGTTCTCAGGGAACAGGCTTCCAGAAACAAATCTCTGTCATGTTCCCAGGCAACAGGGTTCCACAATCAAACTTCAGTCATGTTCCCAGGCTACAGGGTTCCAAAATCCAACCGATGTCATGTTCCGAGGCCACAGGGTTCCACCAGCAAACCTCAGTCTTGTTCCCAGGATACAGGTTTCCAGAATCAACCCAATATCATGTTCCCTGGCCACAGTCTTCCAGACTCAAACCTCAGTCATGTTGCCAGCCCACAGGTTTCCACCAACAAACCTCAGACATGTTCCCAGGCCACAGGGTTCCAGAGTCAAACCGTTCTCATGTTCCCAGGCCACAGGATTCCAGAATCCACCGAGGTCATGTTCCCAGGCCATAGCGTTCCAGAATCAATCCTCAGTTATGTTCCCAGGCTACAGGGTTCCAAAATAAAACCTCAGTCATGTTCCCAGTCCACAGGGTTCCAGAACCAAGGCTCAGTCAGGATCCCAGGGCACAGTATTCCACTATCTAAACAGATGTCATGTTTCCAGGCCACAGTTTTCCAGAATCACGCCTCAGTCATGTTCCCAGGCCACAGGGATCCAGAATCAAAACTCACTCTTGTTGCCAGGCCATAGGGTACCACCATCAAACCTCAGTCATATACCCAGGCCACAGGTTTCCAGAATCAAACCGATTTCATGTTCCCAGGCAACAGGGTACCAGGATCCAAACCGATGTCATGTTCCAAGGCCACAGGATTCCACAATCTAACATCAGTCATGTTCCCAGGCCAATGGTTTCCAGAATCAAACCTCAGTCATATTCCCAAGACACATGGTTCCAGAATCAAACCTCAGTCATATTCGCAGGCCACAGGTTTCAACAATCAAACCTCAGTCTTGTTCCTAGGACACAGGTGTCCAGAATCAAATCTCTGTCATGTTCCCAGGCCACAGGGTTCCACAATCAAACCTCATTCATGTTCCCAGGCGACAGGGTTCCAGAATCAAGCCTCAGTCATGTTGCCAGTCCACAGGTTTCTGCAATCAAACCTCAGTCAAGTTCTCAGGCCACAGGGTTCCAGAATCAAGCCTCAGTCATTTTGCCAGGCCAGAGTGTTCCGCCATCAAACCACACACATGATTCCAGGACACATGTTTCCACAATGAAACCTCAGTCATTTTCCCAGGCCACAGGTTTCCAGAATCAAACCTCAGTCATATTCCCAGGACACATGGTTCCAGAATCAAACCTCAGTCATGTTCGCAGGCCACAGGTTTCAACAATCAAACCTCAGTCATGGTCCCAGGACACAGGTGTGCAGAATCAAAACTCAGTCATGTTCCCAGGGAACAGGGTTCCAGAAGCAAACCTCAGTCTTGTTCCCCGGACACAGGGTTCCAGAATCAACCCGATATCATATTCCCTGGCCACAGTCTTCCAGAATCAAACCTCAGTCTTGTTGCCAGGACATAGGGTACCACGGTCAAACCTCAGTCATATTCCCAGGCCACGGGTTTCCAGAATCAAAACGATTTCATGTTCCCAGGCAACAGGGTACCAAAATCCAAACCGATGTCATGTTCCCAGGCCACAGGATTCCACAATCTAACATCAGTCATGTTCCCAGGCCAATGGTTTCCATAATCAAATTTCAGTCATATTCCCAGGGCACATGGTTCCAGAATCAAACCTCAGTCATGTTCCCAGGCCATAGGTTTCAAAAATCAGACCTCAGTCATGCTCCCAAGAGACAGGTGTCCAGAATCAAACCTCAGTCATGTTCCCAGGGAACAGGCATCCAGAAAGAAACCTCAGTCATGTTCCCAGGCCACAGGGTTCCAGAAGCAAACCTCAGTCTTGTTCCCAGGACACAGGTTTCCACAATCAACCCGATATCATGTTCCGTGGCAAGAGTCTTCCAGGATCAAACGTCAGTCATGTTGCCAGGCCACAAGTTTCCACCATCAAACCTCAGACATGTTCCCAGGCCACAGGGTTAAAGAATCAAACCGTTCTCATGTTTCCAGGCCACAGGGTTCCAGAATCCACCGATGTCATGTTCCCAGGCCACAGGATTCCACAATCTAACATCAGTCATGTTCCCAGGCCAATGGTTTCCAGAATCAAACCTCAGTCATATTCCCAGGACACATGGTTCCAGAATCAAACCTCAGTCATGTTCCCAGGGAACAGGCTTCCAGAAACAAACCTCAGTCATGTTCCCAGGCCACAGGGTTCCAGAATCCAGCCGATGTCATGTTCCCAGCCCACAGGCGTCCAGAAGCAAACCTCAGTCTTGTTCCCAGGACACAGGGTTCCAGAATCAAACCGATATCATGTTCCTTGGCCACAGTCTTCCAGAATCAAACCTCAGTCATGTTACCAGGCCACAGGTTTCCACCATCAAACCGCAGACATGTTCCAAAGGCCACAGGTTTCCAGAATCAAACCGTTCTCATGTTCCCAGGACACAGGGTTCCACCATCAAGCCTCAGTCATGTTCCCAGGCCTGAGTGTTCCACAATCAAACCTAAGTCATCTTGCCAGGCCATAGGGTACCACCATCAAACCTCAGTCATATTTCCAGGCCACAGGTTTCCAGAATCAAACCGATTTCATATTCCCAGGCAACAGGGTACCAGAATCCAAACCGATGTCATGTTCCCAGGCCACAGTATTCCACAATCTAACATCACTCATGTTCACAGGTCAATGGTTTCCATAGTCAAACCTCAGTCATATTCCCAGGACACAGGGTTCCAGAATAAAACCTCAGTCATGTTCCCTAGACACAGGTTTCAAAAATATATCCCAGTCATGTTCACAGCCCACAGGTTCCACAATTAAAGCTCAGTCATATTCCCAGGCCAGAGGGATCCACAATCAAACCTCAGTCCTATTGCCATGCCACGGTTTCACCATAAAGCCTCAGTCATGTTCCCAGGCCAGAGTGTTCCACAGTCAAACCTAAGTCATCTTGCCAGGCAACAGGGTTCCACCATCAAACCTCAGTCCTGTTGCCAGGCCACAGGGTTCCACCATCAAGCCTCAGTCATGTTCCCTGCACACAGGGTTCCTCCATCAAACCTCAATCATGTTCCTAGGACACAGGGTTCCAGAATCAAACCAATGTCAAGTTCCCAGGCCATGGTTTTCAAGTACCAGACCACAGTCATGTTTCCAGGACACAGGGTTCCACAGTCAATCCTCAGTCATGTTGCCAGTCCACAGGTTTCTGCCATCAAACCTCAGTCAAGTTCCCAGGCCATAGGGTTCCAGAATCAAGCCTCAGTCATTTTGCCAGGCCAGAGTTTTCCACCATCAAACCTCAGTCATGATCCCAGGCCAAATGTTTCGACAATGAATCCTAAGTGATTTTCCCAGGCCACAGGTTTCCAGAATCAAACCTCAGTCATATTCCCAGGACACATGGATCCAGAATCAAACCTCAGTCATGTTCGCAGGCCACAGGTTTCAACAATCAAACCTCAGACATATTCCCAGGCCACAGGTGTCCAGAATCAAACCTCAGTCATGTTCTCAGGGAACAGGCTTCCAGAAACAAATCTCTGTCATGTTCCCAGGCAACAGGGTTCCACAATCAAACTTCAGTCATGTTCCCAGGCTACAGGGTTCCAAAATCCAACCGATGTCATGTTCCGAGGCCACAGGGTTCCACCAGCAAACCTCAGTCTTGTTCCCAGGATACAGGTTTCCAGAATCAACCCAATATCATGTTCCCTGGCCACAGTCTTCCAGACTCAAACCTCAGTCATGTTGCCAGCCCACAGGTTTCCACCAACAAACCTCAGACATGTTCCCAGGCCACAGGGTTCCAGAGTCAAACCGTTCTCATGTTCCCAGGCCACAGGATTCCAGAATCCACCGAGGTCATGTTCCCAGGCCATAGCGTTCCAGAATCAATCCTCAGTTATGTTCCCAGGCTACAGGGTTCCAAAATAAAACCTCAGTCATGTTCCCAGTCCACAGGGTTCCAGAACCAAGGCTCAGTCAGGATCCCAGGGCACAGTATTCCACTATCTAAACAGATGTCATGTTTCCAGGCCACAGTTTTCCAGAATCACGCCTCAGTCATGTTCCCAGGCCACAGGGATCCAGAATCAAAACTCACTCTTGTTGCCAGGCCATAGGGTACCACCATCAAACCTCAGTCATATACCCAGGCCACAGGTTTCCAGAATCAAACCGATTTCATGTTCCCAGGCAACAGGGTACCAGGATCCAAACCGATGTCATGTTCCAAGGCCACAGGATTCCACAATCTAACATCAGTCATGTTCCCAGGCCAATGGTTTCCAGAATCAAACCTCAGTCATATTCCCAAGACACATGGTTCCAGAATCAAACCTCAGTCATATTCGCAGGCCACAGGTTTCAACAATCAAACCTCAGTCTTGTTCCTAGGACACAGGTGTCCAGAATCAAATCTCTGTCATGTTCCCAGGCCACAGGGTTCCACAATCAAACCTCATTCATGTTCCCAGGCGACAGGGTTCCAGAATCAAGCCTCAGTCATGTTGCCAGTCCACAGGTTTCTGCAATCAAACCTCAGTCAAGTTCTCAGGCCACAGGGTTCCAGAATCAAGCCTCAGTCATTTTGCCAGGCCAGAGTGTTCCGCCATCAAACCACACACATGATTCCAGGACACATGTTTCCACAATGAAACCTCAGTCATTTTCCCAGGCCACAGGTTTCCAGAATCAAACCTCAGTCATATTCCCAGGACACATGGTTCCAGAATCAAACCTCAGTCATGTTCGCAGGCCACAGGTTTCAACAATCAAACCTCAGTCATGGTCCCAGGACACAGGTGTGCAGAATCAAAACTCAGTCATGTTCCCAGGGAACAGGGTTCCAGAAGCAAACCTCAGTCTTGTTCCCCGGACACAGGGTTCCAGAATCAACCCGATATCATATTCCCTGGCCACAGTCTTCCAGAATCAAACCTCAGTCTTGTTGCCAGGACATAGGGTACCACGGTCAAACCTCAGTCATATTCCCAGGCCACGGGTTTCCAGAATCAAAACGATTTCATGTTCCCAGGCAACAGGGTACCAAAATCCAAACCGATGTCATGTTCCCAGGCCACAGGATTCCACAATCTAACATCAGTCATGTTCCCAGGCCAATGGTTTCCATAATCAAATTTCAGTCATATTCCCAGGGCACATGGTTCCAGAATCAAACCTCAGTCATGTTCCCAGGCCATAGGTTTCAAAAATCAGACCTCAGTCATGCTCCCAAGAGACAGGTGTCCAGAATCAAACCTCAGTCATGTTCCCAGGGAACAGGCATCCAGAAAGAAACCTCAGTCATGTTCCCAGGCCACAGGGTTCCAGAAGCAAACCTCAGTCTTGTTCCCAGGACACAGGTTTCCACAATCAACCCGATATCATGTTCCGTGGCAAGAGTCTTCCAGGATCAAACGTCAGTCATGTTGCCAGGCCACAAGTTTCCACCATCAAACCTCAGACATGTTCCCAGGCCACAGGGTTAAAGAATCAAACCGTTCTCATGTTTCCAGGCCACAGGGTTCCAGAATCCACCGATGTCATGTTCCCAGGCCACAGGATTCCACAATCTAACATCAGTCATGTTCCCAGGCCAATGGTTTCCAGAATCAAACCTCAGTCATATTCCCAGGACACATGGTTCCAGAATCAAACCTCAGTCATGTTCCCAGGGAACAGGCTTCCAGAAACAAACCTCAGTCATGTTCCCAGGCCACAGGGTTCCAGAATCCAGCCGATGTCATGTTCCCAGCCCACAGGCGTCCAGAAGCAAACCTCAGTCTTGTTCCCAGGACACAGGGTTCCAGAATCAAACCGATATCATGTTCCTTGGCCACAGTCTTCCAGAATCAAACCTCAGTCATGTTACCAGGCCACAGGTTTCCACCATCAAACCGCAGACATGTTCCAAAGGCCACAGGTTTCCAGAATCAAACCGTTCTCATGTTCCCAGGACACAGGGTTCCACCATCAAGCCTCAGTCATGTTCCCAGGCCTGAGTGTTCCACAATCAAACCTAAGTCATCTTGCCAGGCCATAGGGTACCACCATCAAACCTCAGTCATATTTCCAGGCCACAGGTTTCCAGAATCAAACCGATTTCATATTCCCAGGCAACAGGGTACCAGAATCCAAACCGATGTCATGTTCCCAGGCCACAGTATTCCACAATCTAACATCACTCATGTTCACAGGTCAATGGTTTCCATAGTCAAACCTCAGTCATATTCCCAGGACACAGGGTTCCAGAATAAAACCTCAGTCATGTTCCCTAGACACAGGTTTCAAAAATATATCCCAGTCATGTTCACAGCCCACAGGTTCCACAATTAAAGCTCAGTCATATTCCCAGGCCAGAGGGATCCACAATCAAACCTCAGTCCTATTGCCATGCCACGGTTTCACCATAAAGCCTCAGTCATGTTCCCAGGCCAGAGTGTTCCACAGTCAAACCTAAGTCATCTTGCCAGGCAACAGGGTTCCACCATCAAACCTCAGTCCTGTTGCCAGGCCACAGGGTTCCACCATCAAGCCTCAGTCATGTTCCCTGCACACAGGGTTCCTCCATCAAACCTCAATCATGTTCCTAGGACACAGGGTTCCAGAATCAAACCAATGTCAAGTTCCCAGGCCATGGTTTTCAAGTACCAGACCACAGTCATGTTTCCAGGACACAGGGTTCCACAGTCAATCCTCAGTCATGTTGCCAGTCCACAGGTTTCTGCCATCAAACCTCAGTCAAGTTCCCAGGCCATAGGGTTCCAGAATCAAGCCTCAGTCATTTTGCCAGGCCAGAGTTTTCCACCATCAAACCTCAGTCATGATCCCAGGCCAAATGTTTCGACAATGAATCCTAAGTGATTTTCCCAGGCCACAGGTTTCCAGAATCAAACCTCAGTCATATTCCCAGGACACATGGATCCAGAATCAAACCTCAGTCATGTTCGCAGGCCACAGGTTTCAACAATCAAACCTCAGACATATTCCCAGGCCACAGGTGTCCAGAATCAAACCTCAGTCATGTTCTCAGGGAACAGGCTTCCAGAAACAAATCTCTGTCATGTTCCCAGGCAACAGGGTTCCACAATCAAACTTCAGTCATGTTCCCAGGCTACAGGGTTCCAAAATCCAACCGATGTCATGTTCCGAGGCCACAGGGTTCCACCAGCAAACCTCAGTCTTGTTCCCAGGATACAGGTTTCCAGAATCAACCCAATATCATGTTCCCTGGCCACAGTCTTCCAGACTCAAACCTCCGTCATGTTGCCAGCCCACAGGTTTCCACCAACAAACCTCAGACATGTTCCCAGGCCACAGGGTTCCAGAGTCAAACCGTTCTCATGTTCCCAGGCCACAGGATTCCAGAATCCACCGAGGTCATGTTCCCAGGCCATAGCGTTCCAGAATCAATCCTCAGTTATGTTCCCAGGCTACAGGGTTCCAAAATAAAACCTCAGTCATGTTCCCAGTCCACAGGGTTCCAGAACCAAGGCTCAGTCAGGATCCCAGGGCACAGTATTCCACTATCTAAACAGATGTCATGTTTCCAGGCCACAGTTTTCCAGAATCACGCCTCAGTCATGTTCCCAGGCCACAGGGATCCAGAATCAAAACTCACTCTTGTTGCCAGGCCATAGGGTACCACCATCAAACCTCAGTCATATACCCAGGCCACAGGTTTCCAGAATCAAACCGATTTCATGTTCCCAGGCAACAGGGTACCAGGATCCAAACCGATGTCATGTTCCAAGGCCACAGGATTCCACAATCTAACATCAGTCATGTTCCCAGGCCAATGGTTTCCAGAATCAAACCTCAGTCATATTCCCAAGACACATGGTTCCAGAGTCAAACCTCAGTCATATTCGCAGGCCACAGGTTTCAACAATCAAACCTCAGTCTTGTTCCTAGGACACAGGTGTCCAGAATCAAATCTCTGTCATGTTCCCAGGCCACAGGGTTCCACAATCAAACCTCATTCATGTTCCCAGGCGACAGGGTTCCAGAATCAAGCCTCAGTCATGTTGCCAGTCCACAGGTTTCTGCAATCAAACCTCAGTCAAGTTCTCAGGCCACAGGGTTCCAGAATCAAGCCTCAGTCATTTTGCCAGGCCAGAGTGTTCCGCCATCAAACCACACACATGATTCCAGGACACATGTTTCCACAATGAAACCTCAGTCATTTTCCCAGGCCACAGGTTTCCAGAATCAAACCTCAGTCATATTCCCAGGACACATGGTTCCAGAATCAAACCTCAGTCATGTTCGCAGGCCACAGGTTTCAACAATCAAACCTCAGTCATGGTCCCAGGACACAGGTGTGCAGAATCAAAACTCAGTCATGTTCCCAGGGAACAGGGTTCCAGAAGCAAACCTCAGTCTTGTTCCCCGGACACAGGGTTCCAGAATCAACCCGATATCATATTCCCTGGCCACAGTCTTCCAGAATCAAACCTCAGTCTTGTTGCCAGGACATAGGGTACCACGGTCAAACCTCAGTCATATTCCCAGGCCACGGGTTTCCAGAATCAAAACGATTTCATGTTCCCAGGCAACAGGGTACCAAAATCCAAACCGATGTCATGTTCCCAGGCCACAGGATTCCACAATCTAACATCAGTCATGTTCCCAGGCCAATGGTTTCCATAATCAAATTTCAGTCATATTCCCAGGGCACATGGTTCCAGAATCAAACCTCAGTCATGTTCCCAGGCCATAGGTTTCAAAAATCAGACCTCAGTCATGCTCCCAAGAGACAGGTGTCCAGAATCAAACCTCAGTCATGTTCCCAGGGAACAGGCATCCAGAAAGAAACCTCAGTCATGTTCCCAGGCCACAGGGTTCCAGAAGCAAACCTCAGTCTTGTTCCCAGGACACAGGTTTCCACAATCAACCCGATATCATGTTCCGTGGCAAGAGTCTTCCAGGATCAAACGTCAGTCATGTTGCCAGGCCACAAGTTTCCACCATCAAACCTCAGACATGTTCCCAGGCCACAGGGTTAAAGAATCAAACCGTTCTCATGTTTCCAGGCCACAGGGTTCCAGAATCCACCGATGTCATGTTCCCAGGCCACAGGATTCCACAATCTAACATCAGTCATGTTCCCAGGCCAATGGTTTCCAGAATCAAACCTCAGTCATATTCCCAGGACACATGGTTCCAGAATCAAACCTCAGTCATGTTCCCAGGGAACAGGCTTCCAGAAACAAACCTCAGTCATGTTCCCAGGCCACAGGGTTCCAGAATCCAGCCGATGTCATGTTCCCAGCCCACAGGCGTCCAGAAGCAAACCTCAGTCTTGTTCCCAGGACACAGGGTTCCAGAATCAAACCGATATCATGTTCCTTGGCCACAGTCTTCCAGAATCAAACCTCAGTCATGTTACCAGGCCACAGGTTTCCACCATCAAACCGCAGACATGTTCCAAAGGCCACAGGTTTCCAGAATCAAACCGTTCTCATGTTCCCAGGACACAGGGTTCCACCATCAAGCCTCAGTCATGTTCCCAGGCCTGAGTGTTCCACAATCAAACCTAAGTCATCTTGCCAGGCCATAGGGTACCACCATCAAACCTCAGTCATATTTCCAGGCCACAGGTTTCCAGAATCAAACCGATTTCATATTCCCAGGCAACAGGGTACCAGAATCCAAACCGATGTCATGTTCCCAGGCCACAGTATTCCACAATCTAACATCACTCATGTTCACAGGTCAATGGTTTCCATAATCAAACCTCAGTCATATTCCCAGGACACAGGGTTCCAGAATAAAACCTCAGTCATGTTCCCTAGACACAGGTTTCAAAAATATATCCCAGTCATGTTCACAGCCCACAGGTTCCACAATTAAAGCTCAGTCATATTCCCAGGCCAGAGGGATCCACAATCAAACCTCAGTCCTATTGCCATGCCACGGTTTCACCATAAAGCCTCAGTCATGTTCCCAGGCCAGAGTGTTCCACAGTCAAACCTAAGTCATCTTGCCAGGCAACAGGGTTCCACCATCAAACCTCAGTCCTGTTGCCAGGCCACAGGGTTCCACCATCAAGCCTCAGTCATGTTCCCTGCACACAGGGTTCCTCCATCAAACCTCAATCATGTTCCTAGGACACAGGGTTCCAGAATCAAACCAATGTCAAGTTCCCAGGCCATGGTTTTCAAGTACCAGACCACAGTCATGTTTCCAGGACACAGGGTTCCACAGTCAATCCTCAGTCATGTTGCCAGTCCACAGGTTTCTGCCATCAAACCTCAGTCAAGTTCCCAGGCCATAGGGTTCCAGAATCAAGCCTCAGTCATTTTGCCAGGCCAGAGTTTTCCACCATCAAACCTCAGTCATGATCCCAGGCCAAATGTTTCGACAATGAATCCTAAGTGATTTTCCCAGGCCACAGGTTTCCAGAATCAAACCTCAGTCATATTCCCAGGACACATGGATCCAGAATCAAACCTCAGTCATGTTCGCAGGCCACAGGTTTCAACAATCAAACCTCAGACATATTCCCAGGCCACAGGTGTCCAGAATCAAACCTCAGTCATGTTCTCAGGGAACAGGCTTCCAGAAACAAATCTCTGTCATGTTCCCAGGCAACAGGGTTCCACAATCAAACTTCAGTCATGTTCCCAGGCTACAGGGTTCCAAAATCCAACCGATGTCATGTTCCGAGGCCACAGGGTTCCACCAGCAAACCTCAGTCTTGTTCCCAGGATACAGGTTTCCAGAATCAACCCAATATCATGTTCCCTGGCCACAGTCTTCCAGACTCAAACCTCAGTCATGTTGCCAGCCCACAGGTTTCCACCAACAAACCTCAGACATGTTCCCAGGCCACAGGGTTCCAGAGTCAAACCGTTCTCATGTTCCCAGGCCACAGGATTCCAGAATCCACCGAGGTCATGTTCCCAGGCCATAGCGTTCCAGAATCAATCCTCAGTTATGTTCCCAGGCTACAGGGTTCCAAAATAAAACCTCAGTCATGTTCCCAGTCCACAGGGTTCCAGAACCAAGGCTCAGTCAGGATCCCAGGGCACAGTATTCCACTATCTAAACAGATGTCATGTTTCCAGGCCACAGTTTTCCAGAATCACGCCTCAGTCATGTTCCCAGGCCACAGGGATCCAGAATCAAAACTCACTCTTGTTGCCAGGCCATAGGGTACCACCATCAAACCTCAGTCATATACCCAGGCCACAGGTTTCCAGAATCAAACCGATTTCATGTTCCCAGGCAACAGGGTACCAGGATCCAAACCGATGTCATGTTCCAAGGCCACAGGATTCCACAATCTAACATCAGTCATGTTCCCAGGCCAATGGTTTCCAGAATCAAACCTCAGTCATATTCCCAAGACACATGGTTCCAGAGTCAAACCTCAGTCATATTCGCAGGCCACAGGTTTCAACAATCAAACCTCAGTCTTGTTCCTAGGACACAGGTGTCCAGAATCAAATCTCTGTCATGTTCCCAGGCCACAGGGTTCCACAATCAAACCTCATTCATGTTCCCAGGCGACAGGGTTCCAGAATCAAGCCTCAGTCATGTTGCCAGTCCACAGGTTTCTGCAATCAAACCTCAGTCAAGTTCTCAGGCCACAGGGTTCCAGAATCAAGCCTCAGTCATTTTGCCAGGCCAGAGTGTTCCGCCATCAAACCACACACATGATTCCAGGACACATGTTTCCACAATGAAACCTCAGTCATTTTCCCAGGCCACAGGTTTCCAGAATCAAACCTCAGTCATATTCCCAGGACACATGGTTCCAGAATCAAACCTCAGTCATGTTCGCAGGCCACAGGTTTCAACAATCAAACCTCAGTCATGGTCCCAGGACACAGGTGTGCAGAATCAAAACTCAGTCATGTTCCCAGGGAACAGGGTTCCAGAAGCAAACCTCAGTCTTGTTCCCCGGACACAGGGTTCCAGAATCAACCCGATATCATATTCCCTGGCCACAGTCTTCCAGAATCAAACCTCAGTCTTGTTGCCAGGACATAGGGTACCACGGTCAAACCTCAGTCATATTCCCAG
Source organism: Balaenoptera physalus (assembly GCF_965194825.1). Taxonomy (NCBI): domain Eukaryota; kingdom Metazoa; phylum Chordata; class Mammalia; order Artiodactyla; family Balaenopteridae; genus Balaenoptera; species Balaenoptera physalus. The sequence continues at coordinate 19,682 of NW_028124548.1, forward strand.
GCCACGGGTTTCCAGAATCAAAACGATTTCATGTTCCCAGGCAACAGGGTACCAAAATCCAAACCGATGTCATGTTCCCAGGCCACAGGATTCCACAATCTAACATCAGTCATGTTCCCAGGCCAATGGTTTCCATAATCAAATTTCAGTCATATTCCCAGGGCACATGGTTCCAGAATCAAACCTCAGTCATGTTCCCAGGCCATAGGTTTCAAAAATCAGACCTCAGTCATGCTCCCAAGAGACAGGTGTCCAGAATCAAACCTCAGTCATGTTCCCAGGGAACAGGCATCCAGAAAGAAACCTCAGTCATGTTCCCAGGCCACAGGGTTCCAGAAGCAAACCTCAGTCTTGTTCCCAGGACACAGGTTTCCACAATCAACCCGATATCATGTTCCGTGGCAAGAGTCTTCCAGGATCAAACGTCAGTCATGTTGCCAGGCCACAAGTTTCCACCATCAAACCTCAGACATGTTCCCAGGCCACAGGGTTAAAGAATCAAACCGTTCTCATGTTTCCAGGCCACAGGGTTCCAGAATCCACCGATGTCATGTTCCCAGGCCACAGGATTCCACAATCTAACATCAGTCATGTTCCCAGGCCAATGGTTTCCAGAATCAAACCTCAGTCATATTCCCAGGACACATGGTTCCAGAATCAAACCTCAGTCATGTTCCCAGGGAACAGGCTTCCAGAAACAAACCTCAGTCATGTTCCCAGGCCACAGGGTTCCAGAATCCAGCCGATGTCATGTTCCCAGCCCACAGGCGTCCAGAAGCAAACCTCAGTCTTGTTCCCAGGACACAGGGTTCCAGAATCAAACCGATATCATGTTCCTTGGCCACAGTCTTCCAGAATCAAACCTCAGTCATGTTACCAGGCCACAGGTTTCCACCATCAAACCGCAGACATGTTCCAAAGGCCACAGGTTTCCAGAATCAAACCGTTCTCATGTTCCCAGGACACAGGGTTCCACCATCAAGCCTCAGTCATGTTCCCAGGCCTGAGTGTTCCACAATCAAACCTAAGTCATCTTGCCAGGCCATAGGGTACCACCATCAAACCTCAGTCATATTTCCAGGCCACAGGTTTCCAGAATCAAACCGATTTCATATTCCCAGGCAACAGGGTACCAGAATCCAAACCGATGTCATGTTCCCAGGCCACAGTATTCCACAATCTAACATCACTCATGTTCACAGGTCAATGGTTTCCATAGTCAAACCTCAGTCATATTCCCAGGACACAGGGTTCCAGAATAAAACCTCAGTCATGTTCCCTAGACACAGGTTTCAAAAATATATCCCAGTCATGTTCACAGCCCACAGGTTCCACAATTAAAGCTCAGTCATATTCCCAGGCCAGAGGGATCCACAATCAAACCTCAGTCCTATTGCCATGCCACGGTTTCACCATAAAGCCTCAGTCATGTTCCCAGGCCAGAGTGTTCCACAGTCAAACCTAAGTCATCTTGCCAGGCAACAGGGTTCCACCATCAAACCTCAGTCCTGTTGCCAGGCCACAGGGTTCCACCATCAAGCCTCAGTCATGTTCCCTGCACACAGGGTTCCTCCATCAAACCTCAATCATGTTCCTAGGACACAGGGTTCCAGAATCAAACCAATGTCAAGTTCCCAGGCCATGGTTTTCAAGTACCAGACCACAGTCATGTTTCCAGGACACAGGGTTCCACAGTCAATCCTCAGTCATGTTGCCAGTCCACAGGTTTCTGCCATCAAACCTCAGTCAAGTTCCCAGGCCATAGGGTTCCAGAATCAAGCCTCAGTCATTTTGCCAGGCCAGAGTTTTCCACCATCAAACCTCAGTCATGATCCCAGGCCAAATGTTTCGACAATGAATCCTAAGTGATTTTCCCAGGCCACAGGTTTCCAGAATCAAACCTCAGTCATATTCCCAGGACACATGGATCCAGAATCAAACCTCAGTCATGTTCGCAGGCCACAGGTTTCAACAATCAAACCTCAGACATATTCCCAGGCCACAGGTGTCCAGAATCAAACCTCAGTCATGTTCTCAGGGAACAGGCTTCCAGAAACAAATCTCTGTCATGTTCCCAGGCAACAGGGTTCCACAATCAAACTTCAGTCATGTTCCCAGGCTACAGGGTTCCAAAATCCAACCGATGTCATGTTCCGAGGCCACAGGGTTCCACCAGCAAACCTCAGTCTTGTTCCCAGGATACAGGTTTCCAGAATCAACCCAATATCATGTTCCCTGGCCACAGTCTTCCAGACTCAAACCTCAGTCATGTTGCCAGCCCACAGGTTTCCACCAACAAACCTCAGACATGTTCCCAGGCCACAGGGTTCCAGAGTCAAACCGTTCTCATGTTCCCAGGCCACAGGATTCCAGAATCCACCGAGGTCATGTTCCCAGGCCATAGCGTTCCAGAATCAATCCTCAGTTATGTTCCCAGGCTACAGGGTTCCAAAATAAAACCTCAGTCATGTTCCCAGTCCACAGGGTTCCAGAACCAAGGCTCAGTCAGGATCCCAGGGCACAGTATTCCACTATCTAAACAGATGTCATGTTTCCAGGCCACAGTTTTCCAGAATCACGCCTCAGTCATGTTCCCAGGCCACAGGGATCCAGAATCAAAACTCACTCTTGTTGCCAGGCCATAGGGTACCACCATCAAACCTCAGTCATATACCCAGGCCACAGGTTTCCAGAATCAAACCGATTTCATGTTCCCAGGCAACAGGGTACCAGGATCCAAACCGATGTCATGTTCCAAGGCCACAGGATTCCACAATCTAACATCAGTCATGTTCCCAGGCCAATGGTTTCCAGAATCAAACCTCAGTCATATTCCCAAGACACATGGTTCCAGAATCAAACCTCAGTCATATTCGCAGGCCACAGGTTTCAACAATCAAACCTCAGTCTTGTTCCTAGGACACAGGTGTCCAGAATCAAATCTCTGTCATGTTCCCAGGCCACAGGGTTCCACAATCAAACCTCATTCATGTTCCCAGGCGACAGGGTTCCAGAATCAAGCCTCAGTCATGTTGCCAGTCCACAGGTTTCTGCAATCAAACCTCAGTCAAGTTCTCAGGCCACAGGGTTCCAGAATCAAGCCTCAGTCATTTTGCCAGGCCAGAGTGTTCCGCCATCACACCACACACATGATTCCAGGACACATGTTTCCACAATGAAACCTCAGTCATATTCCCAGGACACATGGTTCCAGAATCAAACCTCAGTCATGTTCGCAGGCCACAGGTTTCAACAATCAAACCTCAGTCATGGTCCCAGGACACAGGTGTGCAGAATCAAAACTCAGTCATGTTCCCAGGGAACAGGGTTCCAGAAGCAAACCTCAGTCTTGTTCCCCGGACACAGGGTTCCAGAATCAACCCGATATCATATTCCCTGGCCACAGTCTTCCAGAATCAAACCTCAGTCTTGTTGCCAGGACATAGGGTACCACGGTCAAACCTCAGTCATATTCCCAGGCCACGGGTTTCCAGAATCAAAACGATTTCATGTTCCCAGGCAACAGGGTACCAAAATCCAAACCGATGTCATGTTCCCAGGCCACAGGATTCCACAATCTAACATCAGTCATGTTCCCAGGCCAATGGTTTCCATAATCAAATTTCAGTCATATTCCCAGGGCACATGGTTCCAGAATCAAACCTCAGTCATGTTCCCAGGCCATAGGTTTCAAAAATCAGACCTCAGTCATGCTCCCAAGAGACAGGTGTCCAGAATCAAACCTCAGTCATGTTCCCAGGGAACAGGCATCCAGAAAGAAACCTCAGTCATGTTCCCAGGCCACAGGGTTCCAGAAGCAAACCTCAGTCTTGTTCCCAGGACACAGGTTTCCACAATCAACCCGATATCATGTTCCGTGGCAAGAGTCTTCCAGGATCAAAGGTCAGTCATGTTGCCAGGCCACAAGTTTCCACCATCAAACCTCAGACATGTTCCCAGGCCACAGGGTTAAAGAATCAAACCGTTCTCATGTTTCCAGGCCACAGGGTTCCAGAATCCACCGATGTCATGTTCCCAGGCCACAGGATTCCACAATCTAACATCAGTCATGTTCCCAGGCCAATGGTTTCCAGAATCAAACCTCAGTCATATTCCCAGGACACATGGTTCCAGAATCAAACCTCAGTCATGTTCCCAGGGAACAGGCTTCCAGAAACAAACCTCAGTCATGTTCCCAGGCCACAGGGTTCCAGAATCCAGCCGATGTCATGTTCCCAGCCCACAGGCGTCCAGAAGCAAACCTCAGTCTTGTTCCCAGGACACAGGGTTCCAGAATCAAACCGATATCATGTTCCTTGGCCACAGTCTTCCAGAATCAAACCTCAGTCATGTTACCAGGCCACAGGTTTCCACCATCAAACCGCAGACATGTTCCAAAGGCCACAGGTTTCCAGAATCAAACCGTTCTCATGTTCCCAGGACACAGGGTTCCACCATCAAGCCTCAGTCATGTTCCCAGGCCTGAGTGTTCCACAATCAAACCTAAGTCATCTTGCCAGGCCATAGGGTACCACCATCAAACCTCAGTCATATTTCCAGGCCACAGGTTTCCAGAATCAAACCGATTTCATATTCCCAGGCAACAGGGTACCAGAATCCAAACCGATGTCATGTTCCCAGGCCACAGTATTCCACAATCTAACATCACTCATGTTCACAGGTCAATGGTTTCCATAGTCAAACCTCAGTCATATTCCCAGGACACAGGGTTCCAGAATAAAACCTCAGTCATGTTCCCTAGACACAGGTTTCAAAAATATATCCCAGTCATGTTCACAGCCCACAGGTTCCACAATTAAAGCTCAGTCATATTCCCAGGCCAGAGGGATCCACAATCAAACCTCAGTCCTATTGCCATGCCACGGTTTCACCATAAAGCCTCAGTCATGTTCCCAGGCCAGAGTGTTCCACAGTCAAACCTAAGTCATCTTGCCAGGCAACAGGGTTCCACCATCAAACCTCAGTCCTGTTGCCAGGCCACAGGGTTCCACCATCAAGCCTCAGTCATGTTCCCTGCACACAGGGTTCCTCCATCAAACCTCAATCATGTTCCTAGGACACAGGGTTCCAGAATCAAACCAATGTCAAGTTCCCAGGCCATGGTTTTCAAGTACCAGACCACAGTCATGTTTCCAGGACACAGGGTTCCACAGTCAATCCTCAGTCATGTTGCCAGTCCACAGGTTTCTGCCATCAAACCTCAGTCAAGTTCCCAGGCCATAGGGTTCCAGAATCAAGCCTCAGTCATTTTGCCAGGCCAGAGTTTTCCACCATCAAACCTCAGTCATGATCCCAGGCCAAATGTTTCGACAATGAATCCTAAGTGATTTTCCCAGGCCACAGGTTTCCAGAATCAAACCTCAGTCATATTCCCAGGACACATGGATCCAGAATCAAACCTCAGTCATGTTCGCAGGCCACAGGTTTCAACAATCAAACCTCAGACATATTCCCAGGCCACAGGTGTCCAGAATCAAACCTCAGTCATGTTCTCAGGGAACAGGCTTCCAGAAACAAATCTCTGTCATGTTCCCAGGCAACAGGGTTCCACAATCAAACTTCAGTCATGTTCCCAGGCTACAGGGTTCCAAAATCCAACCGATGTCATGTTCCGAGGCCACAGGGTTCCACCAGCAAACCTCAGTCTTGTTCCCAGGATACAGGTTTCCAGAATCAACCCAATATCATGTTCCCTGGCCACAGTCTTCCAGACTCAAACCTCAGTCATGTTGCCAGCCCACAGGTTTCCACCAACAAACCTCAGACATGTTCCCAGGCCACAGGGTTCCAGAGTCAAACCGTTCTCATGTTCCCAGGCCACAGGATTCCAGAATCCACCGAGGTCATGTTCCCAGGCCATAGCGTTCCAGAATCAATCCTCAGTTATGTTCCCAGGCTACAGGGTTCCAAAATAAAACCTCAGTCATGTTCCCAGTCCACAGGGTTCCAGAACCAAGGCTCAGTCAGGATCCCAGGGCACAGTATTCCACTATCTAAACAGATGTCATGTTTCCAGGCCACAGTTTTCCAGAATCACGCCTCAGTCATGTTCCCAGGCCACAGGGATCCAGAATCAAAACTCACTCTTGTTGCCAGGCCATAGGGTACCACCATCAAACCTCAGTCATATACCCAGGCCACAGGTTTCCAGAATCAAACCGATTTCATGTTCCCAGGCAACAGGGTACCAGGATCCAAACCGATGTCATGTTCCAAGGCCACAGGATTCCACAATCTAACATCAGTCATGTTCCCAGGCCAATGGTTTCCAGAATCAAACCTCAGTCATATTCCCAAGACACATGGTTCCAGAATCAAACCTCAGTCATATTCGCAGGCCACAGGTTTCAACAATCAAACCTCAGTCTTGTTCCTAGGACACAGGTGTCCAGAATCAAATCTCTGTCATGTTCCCAGGCCACAGGGTTCCACAATCAAACCTCATTCATGTTCCCAGGCGACAGGGTTCCAGAATCAAGCCTCAGTCATGTTGCCAGTCCACAGGTTTCTGCAATCAAACCTCAGTCAAGTTCTCAGGCCACAGGGTTCCAGAATCAAGCCTCAGTCATTTTGCCAGGCCAGAGTGTTCCGCCATCACACCACACACATGATTCCAGGACACATGTTTCCACAATGAAACCTCAGTCATATTCCCAGGACACATGGTTCCAGAATCAAACCTCAGTCATGTTCGCAGGCCACAGGTTTCAACAATCAAACCTCAGTCATGGTCCCAGGACACAGGTGTGCAGAATCAAAACTCAGTCATGTTCCCAGGGAACAGGGTTCCAGAAGCAAACCTCAGTCTTGTTCCCCGGACACAGGGTTCCAGAATCAACCCGATATCATATTCCCTGGCCACAGTCTTCCAGAATCAAACCTCAGTCTTGTTGCCAGGACATAGGGTACCACGGTCAAACCTCAGTCATATTCCCAGGCCACGGGTTTCCAGAATCAAAACGATTTCATGTTCCCAGGCAACAGGGTACCAAAATCCAAACCGATGTCATGTTCCCAGGCCACAGGATTCCACAATCTAACATCAGTCATGTTCCCAGGCCAATGGTTTCCATAATCAAATTTCAGTCATATTCCCAGGGCACATGGTTCCAGAATCAAACCTCAGTCATGTTCCCAGGCCATAGGTTTCAAAAATCAGACCTCAGTCATGCTCCCAAGAGACAGGTGTCCAGAATCAAACCTCAGTCATGTTCCCAGGGAACAGGCATCCAGAAAGAAACCTCAGTCATGTTCCCAGGCCACAGGGTTCCAGAAGCAAACCTCAGTCTTGTTCCCAGGACACAGGTTTCCACAATCAACCCGATATCATGTTCCGTGGCAAGAGTCTTCCAGGATCAAAGGTCAGTCATGTTGCCAGGCCACAAGTTTCCACCATCAAACCTCAGACATGTTCCCAGGCCACAGGGTTAAAGAATCAAACCGTTCTCATGTTTCCAGGCCACAGGGTTCCAGAATCCACCGATGTCATGTTCCCAGGCCACAGGATTCCACAATCTAACATCAGTCATGTTCCCAGGCCAATGGTTTCCAGAATCAAACCTCAGTCATATTCCCAGGACACATGGTTCCAGAATCAAACCTCAGTCATGTTCCCAGGGAACAGGCTTCCAGAAACAAACCTCAGTCATGTTCCCAGGCCACAGGGTTCCAGAATCCAGCCGATGTCATGTTCCCAGCCCACAGGCGTCCAGAAGCAAACCTCAGTCTTGTTCCCAGGACACAGGGTTCCAGAATCAAACCGATATCATGTTCCTTGGCCACAGTCTTCCAGAATCAAACCTCAGTCATGTTACCAGGCCACAGGTTTCCACCATCAAACCGCAGACATGTTCCAAAGGCCACAGGTTTCCAGAATCAAACCGTTCTCATGTTCCCAGGACACAGGGTTCCACCATCAAGCCTCAGTCATGTTCCCAGGCCTGAGTGTTCCACAATCAAACCTAAGTCATCTTGCCAGGCCATAGGGTACCACCATCAAACCTCAGTCATATTTCCAGGCCACAGGTTTCCAGAATCAAACCGATTTCATATTCCCAGGCAACAGGGTACCAGAATCCAAACCGATGTCATGTTCCCAGGCCACAGTATTCCACAATCTAACATCACTCATGTTCACAGGTCAATGGTTTCCATAGTCAAACCTCAGTCATATTCCCAGGACACAGGGTTCCAGAATAAAACCTCAGTCATGTTCCCTAGACACAGGTTTCAAAAATATATCCCAGTCATGTTCACAGCCCACAGGTTCCACAATTAAAGCTCAGTCATATTCCCAGGCCAGAGGGATCCACAATCAAACCTCAGTCCTATTGCCATGCCACGGTTTCACCATAAAGCCTCAGTCATGTTCCCAGGCCAGAGTGTTCCACAGTCAAACCTAAGTCATCTTGCCAGGCAACAGGGTTCCACCATCAAACCTCAGTCCTGTTGCCAGGCCACAGGGTTCCACCATCAAGCCTCAGTCATGTTCCCTGCACACAGGGTTCCTCCATCAAACCTCAATCATGTTCCTAGGACACAGGGTTCCAGAATCAAACCAATGTCAAGTTCCCAGGCCATGGTTTTCAAGTACCAGACCACAGTCATGTTTCCAGGACACAGGGTTCCACAGTCAATCCTCAGTCATGTTGCCAGTCCACAGGTTTCTGCCATCAAACCTCAGTCAAGTTCCCAGGCCATAGGGTTCCAGAATCAAGCCTCAGTCATTTTGCCAGGCCAGAGTTTTCCACCATCAAACCTCAGTCATGATCCCAGGCCAAATGTTTCGACAATGAATCCTAAGTGATTTTCCCAGGCCACAGGTTTCCAGAATCAAACCTCAGTCATATTCCCAGGACACATGGATCCAGAATCAAACCTCAGTCATGTTCGCAGGCCACAGGTTTCAACAATCAAACCTCAGACATATTCCCAGGCCACAGGTGTCCAGAATCAAACCTCAGTCATGTTCTCAGGGAACAGGCTTCCAGAAACAAATCTCTGTCATGTTCCCAGGCAACAGGGTTCCACAATCAAACTTCAGTCATGTTCCCAGGCTACAGGGTTCCAAAATCCAACCGATGTCATGTTCCGAGGCCACAGGGTTCCACCAGCAAACCTCAGTCTTGTTCCCAGGATACAGGTTTCCAGAATCAACCCAATATCATGTTCCCTGGCCACAGTCTTCCAGACTCAAACCTCAGTCATGTTGCCAGCCCACAGGTTTCCACCAACAAACCTCAGACATGTTCCCAGGCCACAGGGTTCCAGAGTCAAACCGTTCTCATGTTCCCAGGCCACAGGATTCCAGAATCCACCGAGGTCATGTTCCCAGGCCATAGCGTTCCAGAATCAATCCTCAGTTATGTTCCCAGGCTACAGGGTTCCAAAATAAAACCTCAGTCATGTTCCCAGTCCACAGGGTTCCAGAACCAAGGCTCAGTCAGGATCCCAGGGCACAGTATTCCACTATCTAAACAGATGTCATGTTTCCAGGCCACAGTTTTCCAGAATCACGCCTCAGTCATGTTCCCAGGCCACAGGGATCCAGAATCAAAACTCACTCTTGTTGCCAGGCCATAGGGTACCACCATCAAACCTCAGTCATATACCCAGGCCACAGGTTTCCAGAATCAAACCGATTTCATGTTCCCAGGCAACAGGGTACCAGGATCCAAACCGATGTCATGTTCCAAGGCCACAGGATTCCACAATCTAACATCAGTCATGTTCCCAGGCCAATGGTTTCCAGAATCAAACCTCAGTCATATTCCCAAGACACATGGTTCCAGAATCAAACCTCAGTCATATTCGCAGGCCACAGGTTTCAACAATCAAACCTCAGTCTTGTTCCTAGGACACAGGTGTCCAGAATCAAATCTCTGTCATGTTCCCAGGCCACAGGGTTCCACAATCAAACCTCATTCATGTTCCCAGGCGACAGGGTTCCAGAATCAAGCCTCAGTCATGTTGCCAGTCCACAGGTTTCTGCAATCAAACCTCAGTCAAGTTCTCAGGCCACAGGGTTCCAGAATCAAGCCTCAGTCATTTTGCCAGGCCAGAGTGTTCCGCCATCACACCACACACATGATTCCAGGACACATGTTTCCACAATGAAACCTCAGTCATTTTCCCAGGCCACAGGTTTCCAGAATCAAACCTCAGTCATATTCCCAGGACACATGGTTCCAGAATCAAACCTCAGTCATGTTCGCAGGCCACAGGTTTCAACAATCAAACCTCAGTCATGGTCCCAGGACACAGGTGTGCAGAATCAAAACTCAGTCATGTTCCCAGGGAACAGGGTTCCAGAAGCAAACCTCAGTCTTGTTCCCCGGACACAGGGTTCCAGAATCAACCCGATATCATATTCCCTGGCCACAGTCTTCCAGAATCAAACCTCAGTCTTGTTGCCAGGACATAGGGTACCACGGTCAAACCTCAGTCATATTCCCAGGCCACGGGTTTCCAGAATCAAAACGATTTCATGTTCCCAGGCAACAGGGTACCAAAATCCAAACCGATGTCATGTTCCCAGGCCACAGGATTCCACAATCTAACATCAGTCATGTTCCCAGGCCAATGGTTTCCATAATCAAATTTCAGTCATATTCCCAGGGCACATGGTTCCAGAATCAAACCTCAGTCATGTTCCCAGGCCATAGGTTTCAAAAATCAGACCTCAGTCATGCTCCCAAGAGACAGGTGTCCAGAATCAAACCTCAGTCATGTTCCCAGGGAACAGGCATCCAGAAAGAAACCTCAGTCATGTTCCCAGGCCACAGGGTTCCAGAAGCAAACCTCAGTCTTGTTCCCAGGACACAGGTTTCCACAATCAACCCGATATCATGTTCCGTGGCAAGAGTCTTCCAGGATCAAACGTCAGTCATGTTGCCAGGCCACAAGTTTCCACCATCAAACCTCAGACATGTTCCCAGGCCACAGGGTTAAAGAATCAAACCGTTCTCATGTTTCCAGGCCACAGGGTTCCAGAATCCACCGATGTCATGTTCCCAGGCCACAGGATTCCACAATCTAACATCAGTCATGTTCCCAGGCCAATGGTTTCCAGAATCAAACCTCAGTCATATTCCCAGGACACATGGTTCCAGAATCAAACCTCAGTCATGTTCCCAGGGAACAGGCTTCCAGAAACAAACCTCAGTCATGTTCCCAGGCCACAGGGTTCCAGAATCCAGCCGATGTCATGTTCCCAGCCCACAGGCGTCCAGAAGCAAACCTCAGTCTTGTTCCCAGGACACAGGGTTCCAGAATCAAACCGATATCATGTTCCTTGGCCACAGTCTTCCAGAATCAAACCTCAGTCATGTTACCAGGCCACAGGTTTCCACCATCAAACCGCAGACATGTTCCAAAGGCCACAGGTTTCCAGAATCAAACCGTTCTCATGTTCCCAGGACACAGGGTTCCACCATCAAGCCTCAGTCATGTTCCCAGGCCTGAGTGTTCCACAATCAAACCTAAGTCATCTTGCCAGGCCATAGGGTACCACCATCAAACCTCAGTCATATTTCCAGGCCACAGGTTTCCAGAATCAAACCGATTTCATATTCCCAGGCAACAGGGTACCAGAATCCAAACCGATGTCATGTTCCCAGGCCACAGTATTCCACAATCTAACATCACTCATGTTCACAGGTCAATGGTTTCCATAGTCAAACCTCAGTCATATTCCCAGGACACAGGGTTCCAGAATAAAACCTCAGTCATGTTCCCTAGACACAGGTTTCAAAAATATATCCCAGTCATGTTCACAGCCCACAGGTTCCACAATTAAAGCTCAGTCATATTCCCAGGCCAGAGGGATCCACAATCAAACCTCAGTCCTATTGCCATGCCACGGTTTCACCATAAAGCCTCAGTCATGTTCCCAGGCCAGAGTGTTCCACAGTCAAACCTAAGTCATCTTGCCAGGCAACAGGGTTCCACCATCAAACCTCAGTCCTGTTGCCAGGCCACAGGGTTCCACCATCAAGCCTCAGTCATGTTCCCTGCACACAGGGTTCCTCCATCAAACCTCAATCATGTTCCTAGGACACAGGGTTCCAGAATCAAACCAATGTCAAGTTCCCAGGCCATGGTTTTCAAGTACCAGACCACAGTCATGTTTCCAGGACACAGGGTTCCACAGTCAATCCTCAGTCATGTTGCCAGTCCACAGGTTTCTGCCATCAAACCTCAGTCAAGTTCCCAGGCCATAGGGTTCCAGAATCAAGCCTCAGTCATTTTGCCAGGCCAGAGTTTTCCACCATCAAACCTCAGTCATGATCCCAGGCCAAATGTTTCGACAATGAATCCTAAGTGATTTTCCCAGGCCACAGGTTTCCAGAATCAAACCTCAGTCATATTCCCAGGACACATGGATCCAGAATCAAACCTCAGTCATGTTCGCAGGCCACAGGTTTCAACAATCAAACCTCAGACATATTCCCAGGCCACAGGTGTCCAGAATCAAACCTCAGTCATGTTCTCAGGGAACAGGCTTCCAGAAACAAATCTCTGTCATGTTCCCAGGCAACAGGGTTCCACAATCAAACTTCAGTCATGTTCCCAGGCTACAGGGTTCCAAAATCCAACCGATGTCATGTTCCGAGGCCACAGGGTTCCACCAGCAAACCTCAGTCTTGTTCCCAGGATACAGGTTTCCAGAATCAACCCAATATCATGTTCCCTGGCCACAGTCTTCCAGACTCAAACCTCAGTCATGTTGCCAGCCCACAGGTTTCCACCAACAAACCTCAGACATGTTCCCAGGCCACAGGGTTCCAGAGTCAAACCGTTCTCATGTTCCCAGGCCACAGGATTCCAGAATCCACCGAGGTCATGTTCCCAGGCCATAGCGTTCCAGAATCAATCCTCAGTTATGTTCCCAGGCTACAGGGTTCCAAAATAAAACCTCAGTCATGTTCCCAGTCCACAGGGTTCCAGAACCAAGGCTCAGTCAGGATCCCAGGGCACAGTATTCCACTATCTAAACAGATGTCATGTTTCCAGGCCACAGTTTTCCAGAATCACGCCTCAGTCATGTTCCCAGGCCACAGGGATCCAGAATCAAAACTCACTCTTGTTGCCAGGCCATAGGGTACCACCATCAAACCTCAGTCATATACCCAGGCCACAGGTTTCCAGAATCAAACCGATTTCATGTTCCCAGGCAACAGGGTACCAGGATCCAAACCGATGTCATGTTCCAAGGCCACAGGATTCCACAATCTAACATCAGTCATGTTCCCAGGCCAATGGTTTCCAGAATCAAACCTCAGTCATATTCCCAAGACACATGGTTCCAGAATCAAACCTCAGTCATATTCGCAGGCCACAGGTTTCAACAATCAAACCTCAGTCTTGTTCCTAGGACACAGGTGTCCAGAATCAAATCTCTGTCATGTTCCCAGGCCACAGGGTTCCACAATCAAACCTCATTCATGTTCCCAGGCGACAGGGTTCCAGAATCAAGCCTCAGTCATGTTGCCAGTCCACAGGTTTCTGCAATCAAACCTCAGTCAAGTTCTCAGGCCACAGGGTTCCAGAATCAAGCCTCAGTCATTTTGCCAGGCCAGAGTGTTCCGCCATCACACCACACACATGATTCCAGGACACATGTTTCCACAATGAAACCTCAGTCATATTCCCAGGACACATGGTTCCAGAATCAAACCTCAGTCATGTTCGCAGGCCACAGGTTTCAACAATCAAACCTCAGTCATGGTCCCAGGACACAGGTGTGCAGAATCAAAACTCAGTCATGTTCCCAGGGAACAGGGTTCCAGAAGCAAACCTCAGTCTTGTTCCCCGGACACAGGGTTCCAGAATCAACCCGATATCATATTCCCTGGCCACAGTCTTCCAGAATCAAACCTCAGTCTTGTTGCCAGGACATAGGGTACCACGGTCAAACCTCAGTCATATTCCCAGGCCACGGGTTTCCAGAATCAAAACGATTTCATGTTCCCAGGCAACAGGGTACCAAAATCCAAACCGATGTCATGTTCCCAGGCCACAGGATTCCACAATCTAACATCAGTCATGTTCCCAGGCCAATGGTTTCCATAATCAAATTTCAGTCATATTCCCAGGGCACATGGTTCCAGAATCAAACCTCAGTCATGTTCCCAGGCCATAGGTTTCAAAAATCAGACCTCAGTCATGCTCCCAAGAGACAGGTGTCCAGAATCAAACCTCAGTCATGTTCCCAGGGAACAGGCATCCAGAAAGAAACCTCAGTCATGTTCCCAGGCCACAGGGTTCCAGAAGCAAACCTCAGTCTTGTTCCCAGGACACAGGTTTCCACAATCAACCCGATATCATGTTCCGTGGCAAGAGTCTTCCAGGATCAAAGGTCAGTCATGTTGCCAGGCCACAAGTTTCCACCATCAAACCTCAGACATGTTCCCAGGCCACAGGGTTAAAGAATCAAACCGTTCTCATGTTTCCAGGCCACAGGGTTCCAGAATCCACCGATGTCATGTTCCCAGGCCACAGGATTCCACAATCTAACATCAGTCATGTTCCCAGGCCAATGGTTTCCAGAATCAAACCTCAGTCATATTCCCAGGACACATGGTTCCAGAATCAAACCTCAGTCATGTTCCCAGGGAACAGGCTTCCAGAAACAAACCTCAGTCATGTTCCCAGGCCACAGGGTTCCAGAATCCAACCGATGTCATGTTCCCAGCCCACAGGCGTCCAGAAGCAAACCTCAGTCTTGTTCCCAGGACACAGGGTTCCAGAATCAAACCGATATCATGTTCCTTGGCCACAGTCTTCCAGAATCAAACCTCAGTCATGTTACCAGGCCACAGGTTTCCACCATCAAACCGCAGACATGTTCCAAAGGCCACAGGTTTCCAGAATCAAACCGTTCTCATGTTCCCAGGACACAGGGTTCCACCATCAAGCCTCAGTCATGTTCCCAGGCCTGAGTGTTCCACAATCAAACCTAAGTCATCTTGCCAGGCCATAGGGTACCACCATCAAACCTCAGTCATATTTCCAGGCCACAGGTTTCCAGAATCAAACCGATTTCATATTCCCAGGCAACAGGGTACCAGAATCCAAACCGATGTCATGTTCCCAGGCCACAGTATTCCACAATCTAACATCACTCATGTTCACAGGTCAATGGTTTCCATAGTCAAACCTCAGTCATATTCCCAGGACACAGGGTTCCAGAATAAAACCTCAGTCATGTTCCCTAGACACAGGTTTCAAAAATATATCCCAGTCATGTTCACAGCCCACAGGTTCCACAATTAAAGCTCAGTCATATTCCCAGGCCAGAGGGATCCACAATCAAACCTCAGTCCTATTGCCATGCCACGGTTTCACCATAAAGCCTCAGTCATGTTCCCAGGCCAGAGTGTTCCACAGTCAAACCTAAGTCATCTTGCCAGGCAACAGGGTTCCACCATCAAACCTCAGTCCTGTTGCCAGGCCACAGGGTTCCACCATCAAGCCTCAGTCATGTTCCCTGCACACAGGGTTCCTCCATCAAACCTCAATCATGTTCCTAGGACACAGGGTTCCAGAATCAAACCAATGTCAAGTTCCCAGGCCATGGTTTTCAAGTACCAGACCACAGTCATGTTTCCAGGACACAGGGTTCCACAGTCAATCCTCAGTCATGTTGCCAGTCCACAGGTTTCTGCCATCAAACCTCAGTCAAGTTCCCAGGCCATAGGGTTCCAGAATCAAGCCTCAGTCATTTTGCCAGGCCAGAGTTTTCCACCATCAAACCTCAGTCATGATCCCAGGCCAAATGTTTCGACAATGAATCCTAAGTGATTTTCCCAGGCCACAGGTTTCCAGAATCAAACCTCAGTCATATTCCCAGGACACATGGATCCAGAATCAAACCTCAGTCATGTTCGCAGGCCACAGGTTTCAACAATCAAACCTCAGACATATTCCCAGGCCACAGGTGTCCAGAATCAAACCTCAGTCATGTTCTCAGGGAACAGGCTTCCAGAAACAAATCTCTGTCATGTTCCCAGGCAACAGGGTTCCACAATCAAACTTCAGTCATGTTCCCAGGCTACAGGGTTCCAAAATCCAACCGATGTCATGTTCCGAGGCCACAGGGTTCCACCAGCAAACCTCAGTCTTGTTCCCAGGATACAGGTTTCCAGAATCAACCCAATATCATGTTCCCTGGCCACAGTCTTCCAGACTCAAACCTCAGTCATGTTGCCAGCCCACAGGTTTCCACCAACAAACCTCAGACATGTTCCCAGGCCACAGGGTTCCAGAGTCAAACCGTTCTCATGTTCCCAGGCCACAGGATTCCAGAATCCACCGAGGTCATGTTCCCAGGCCATAGCGTTCCAGAATCAATCCTCAGTTATGTTCCCAGGCTACAGGGTTCCAAAATAAAACCTCAGTCATGTTCCCAGTCCACAGGGTTCCAGAACCAAGGCTCAGTCAGGATCCCAGGGCACAGTATTCCACTATCTAAACAGATGTCATGTTTCCAGGCCACAGTTTTCCAGAATCACGCCTCAGTCATGTTCCCAGGCCACAGGGATCCAGAATCAAAACTCACTCTTGTTGCCAGGCCATAGGGTACCACCATCAAACCTCAGTCATATACCCAGGCCACAGGTTTCCAGAATCAAACCGATTTCATGTTCCCAGGCAACAGGGTACCAGGATCCAAACCGATGTCATGTTCCAAGGCCACAGGATTCCACAATCTAACATCAGTCATGTTCCCAGGCCAATGGTTTCCAGAATCAAACCTCAGTCATATTCCCAAGACACATGGTTCCAGAATCAAACCTCAGTCATATTCGCAGGCCACAGGTTTCAACAATCAAACCTCAGTCTTGTTCCTAGGACACAGGTGTCCAGAATCAAATCTCTGTCATGTTCCCAGGCCACAGGGTTCCACAATCAAACCTCATTCATGTTCCCAGGCGACAGGGTTCCAGAATCAAGCCTCAGTCATGTTGCCAGTCCACAGGTTTCTGCAATCAAACCTCAGTCAAGTTCTCAGGCCACAGGGTTCCAGAATCAAGCCTCAGTCATTTTGCCAGGCCAGAGTGTTCCGCCATCACACCACACACATGATTCCAGGACACATGTTTCCACAATGAAACCTCAGTCATATTCCCAGGACACATGGTTCCAGAATCAAACCTCAGTCATGTTCGCAGGCCACAGGTTTCAACAATCAAACCTCAGTCATGGTCCCAGGACACAGGTGTGCAGAATCAAAACTCAGTCATGTTCCCAGGGAACAGGGTTCCAGAAGCAAACCTCAGTCTTGTTCCCCGGACACAGGGTTCCAGAATCAACCCGATATCATATTCCCTGGCCACAGTCTTCCAGAATCAAACCTCAGTCTTGTTGCCAGGACATAGGGTACCACGGTCAAACCTCAGTCATATTCCCAGGCCACGGGTTTCCAGAATCAAAACGATTTCATGTTCCCAGGCAACAGGGTACCAAAATCCAAACCGATGTCATGTTCCCAGGCCACAGGATTCCACAATCTAACATCAGTCATGTTCCCAGGCCAATGGTTTCCATAATCAAATTTCAGTCATATTCCCAGGGCACATGGTTCCAGAATCAAACCTCAGTCATGTTCCCAGGCCATAGGTTTCAAAAATCAGACCTCAGTCATGCTCCCAAGAGACAGGTGTCCAGAATCAAACCTCAGTCATGTTCCCAGGGAACAGGCATCCAGAAAGAAACCTCAGTCATGTTCCCAGGCCACAGGGTTCCAGAAGCAAACCTCAGTCTTGTTCCCAGGACACAGGTTTCCACAATCAACCCGATATCATGTTCCGTGGCAAGAGTCTTCCAGGATCAAACGTCAGTCATGTTGCCAGGCCACAAGTTTCCACCATCTAACCTCAGACATGTTCCCAGGCCACAGGGTTAAAGAATCAAACCGTTCTCATGTTTCCAGGCCACAGGGTTCCAGAATCCACCGATGTCATGTTCCCAGGCCACAGGATTCCACAATCTAACATCAGTCATGTTCCCAGGCCAATGGTTTCCAGAATCAAACCTCAGTCATATTCCCAGGACACATGGTTCCAGAATCAAACCTCAGTCATGTTCCCAGGGAACAGGCTTCCAGAAACAAACCTCAGTCATGTTCCCAGGCCACAGGGTTCCAGAATCCAGCCGATGTCATGTTCCCAGCCCACAGGCGTCCAGAAGCAAACCTCAGTCTTGTTCCCAGGACACAGGGTTCCAGAATCAAACCGATATCATGTTCCTTGGCCACAGTCTTCCAGAATCAAACCTCAGTCATGTTACCAGGCCACAGGTTTCCACCATCAAACCGCAGACATGTTCCAAAGGCCACAGGTTTCCAGAATCAAACCGTTCTCATGTTCCCAGGACACAGGGTTCCACCATCAAGCCTCAGTCATGTTCCCAGGCCTGAGTGTTCCACAATCAAACCTAAGTCATCTTGCCAGGCCATAGGGTACCACCATCAAACCTCAGTCATATTTCCAGGCCACAGGTTTCCAGAATCAAACCGATTTCATATTCCCAGGCAACAGGGTACCAGAATCCAAACCGATGTCATGTTCCCAGGCCACAGTATTCCACAATCTAACATCACTCATGTTCACAGGTCAATGGTTTCCATAGTCAAACCTCAGTCATATTCCCAGGACACAGGGTTCCAGAATAAAACCTCAGTCATGTTCCCTAGACACAGGTTTCAAAAATATATCCCAGTCATGTTCACAGCCCACAGGTTCCACAATTAAAGCTCAGTCATATTCCCAGGCCAGAGGGATCCACAATCAAACCTCAGTCCTATTGCCATGCCACGGTTTCACCATAAAGCCTCAGTCATGTTCCCAGGCCAGAGTGTTCCACAGTCAAACCTAAGTCATCTTGCCAGGCAACAGGGTTCCACCATCAAACCTCAGTCCTGTTGCCAGGCCACAGGGTTCCACCATCAAGCCTCAGTCATGTTCCCTGCACACAGGGTTCCTCCATCAAACCTCAATCATGTTCCTAGGACACAGGGTTCCAGAATCAAACCAATGTCAAGTTCCCAGGCCATGGTTTTCAAGTACCAGACCACAGTCATGTTTCCAGGACACAGGGTTCCACAGTCAATCCTCAGTCATGTTGCCAGTCCACAGGTTTCTGCCATCAAACCTCAGTCAAGTTCCCAGGCCATAGGGTTCCAGAATCAAGCCTCAGTCATTTTGCCAGGCCAGAGTTTTCCACCATCAAACCTCAGTCATGATCCCAGGCCAAATGTTTCGACAATGAATCCTAAGTGATTTTCCCAGGCCACAGGTTTCCAGAATCAAACCTCAGTCATATTCCCAGGACACATGGATCCAGAATCAAACCTCAGTCATGTTCGCAGGCCACAGGTTTCAACAATCAAACCTCAGACATATTCCCAGGCCACAGGTGTCCAGAATCAAACCTCAGTCATGTTCTCAGGGAACAGGCTTCCAGAAACAAATCTCTGTCATGTTCCCAGGCAACAGGGTTCCACAATCAAACTTCAGTCATGTTCCCAGGCTACAGGGTTCCAAAATCCAACCGATGTCATGTTCCGAGGCCACAGGGTTCCACCAGCAAACCTCAGTCTTGTTCCCAGGATACAGGTTTCCAGAATCAACCCAATATCATGTTCCCTGGCCACAGTCTTCCAGACTCAAACCTCAGTCATGTTGCCAGCCCACAGGTTTCCACCAACAAACCTCGGACATGTTCCCAGGCCACAGGGTTCCAGAGTCAAACCGTTCTCATGTTCCCAGGCCACAGGATTCCAGAATCCACCGAGGTCATGTTCCCAGGCCATAGCGTTCCAGAATCAATCCTCAGTTATGTTCCCAGGCTACAGGGTTCCAAAATAAAACCTCAGTCATGTTCCCAGTCCACAGGGTTCCAGAACCAAGGCTCAGTCAGGATCCCAGGGCACAGTATTCCACTATCTAAACAGATGTCATGTTTCCAGGCCACAGTTTTCCAGAATCACGCCTCAGTCATGTTCCCAGGCCACAGGGATCCAGAATCAAAACTCACTCTTGTTGCCAGGCCATAGGGTACCACCATCAAACCTCAGTCATATACCCAGGCCACAGGTTTCCAGAATCAAACCGATTTCATGTTCCCAGGCAACAGGGTACCAGGATCCAAACCGATGTCATGTTCCAAGGCCACAGGATTCCACAATCTAACATCAGTCATGTTCCCAGGCCAATGGTTTCCAGAATCAAACCTCAGTCATATTCCCAAGACACATGGTTCCAGAATCAAACCTCAGTCATATTCGCAGGCCACAGGTTTCAACAATCAAACCTCAGTCTTGTTCCTAGGACACAGGTGTCCAGAATCAAATCTCTGTCATGTTCCCAGGCCACAGGGTTCCACAATCAAACCTCATTCATGTTCCCAGGCGACAGGGTTCCAGAATCAAGCCTCAGTCATGTTGCCAGTCCACAGGTTTCTGCAATCAAACCTCAGTCAAGTTCTCAGGCCACAGGGTTCCAGAATCAAGCCTCAGTCATTTTGCCAGGCCAGAGTGTTCCGCCATCACACCACACACATGATTCCAGGACACATGTTTCCACAATGAAACCTCAGTCATTTTCCCAGGCCACAGGTTTCCAGAATCAAACCTCAGTCATATTCCCAGGACACATGGTTCCAGAATCAAACCTCAGTCATGTTCGCAGGCCACAGGTTTCAACAATCAAACCTCAGTCATGGTCCCAGGACACAGGTGTGCAGAATCAAAACTCAGTCATGTTCCCAGGGAACAGGGTTCCAGAAGCAAACCTCAGTCTTGTTCCCCGGACACAGGGTTCCAGAATCAACCCGATATCATATTCCCTGGCCACAGTCTTCCAGAATCAAACCTCAGTCTTGTTGCCAGGACATAGGGTACCACGGTCAAACCTCAGTCATATTCCCAGGCCACGGGTTTCCAGAATCAAAACGATTTCATGTTCCCAGGCAACAGGGTACCAAAATCCAAACCGATGTCATGTTCCCAGGCCACAGGATTCCACAATCTAACATCAGTCATGTTCCCAGGCCAATGGTTTCCATAATCAAATTTCAGTCATATTCCCAGGGCACATGGTTCCAGAATCAAACCTCAGTCATGTTCCCAGGCCATAGGTTTCAAAAATCAGACCTCAGTCATGCTCCCAAGAGACAGGTGTCCAGAATCAAACCTCAGTCATGTTCCCAGGGAACAGGCATCCAGAAAGAAACCTCAGTCATGTTCCCAGGCCACAGGGTTCCAGAAGCAAACCTCAGTCTTGTTCCCAGGACACAGGTTTCCACAATCAACCCGATATCATGTTCCGTGGCAAGAGTCTTCCAGGATCAAAGGTCAGTCATGTTGCCAGGCCACAAGTTTCCACCATCAAACCTCAGACATGTTCCCAGGCCACAGGGTTAAAGAATCAAACCGTTCTCATGTTTCCAGGCCACAGGGTTCCAGAATCCACCGATGTCATGTTCCCAGGCCACAGGATTCCACAATCTAACATCAGTCATGTTCCCAGGCCAATGGTTTCCAGAATCAAACCTCAGTCATATTCCCAGGACACATGGTTCCAGAATCAAACCTCAGTCATGTTCCCAGGGAACAGGCTTCCAGAAACAAACCTCAGTCATGTTCCCAGGCCACAGGGTTCCAGAATCCAACCGATGTCATGTTCCCAGCCCACAGGCGTCCAGAAGCAAACCTCAGTCTTGTTCCCAGGACACAGGGTTCCAGAATCAAACCGATATCATGTTCCTTGGCCACAGTCTTCCAGAATCAAACCTCAGTCATGTTACCAGGCCACAGGTTTCCACCATCAAACCGCAGACATGTTCCAAAGGCCACAGGTTTCCAGAATCAAACCGTTCTCATGTTCCCAGGACACAGGGTTCCACCATCAAGCCTCAGTCATGTTCCCAGGCCTGAGTGTTCCACAATCAAACCTAAGTCATCTTGCCAGGCCATAGGGTACCACCATCAAACCTCAGTCATATTTCCAGGCCACAGGTTTCCAGAATCAAACCGATTTCATATTCCCAGGCAACAGGGTACCAGAATCCAAACCGATGTCATGTTCCCAGGCCACAGTATTCCACAATCTAACATCACTCATGTTCACAGGTCAATGGTTTCCATAGTCAAACCTCAGTCATATTCCCAGGACACAGGGTTCCAGAATAAAACCTCAGTCATGTTCCCTAGACACAGGTTTCAAAAATATATCCCAGTCATGTTCACAGCCCACAGGTTCCACAATTAAAGCTCAGTCATATTCCCAGGCCAGAGGGATCCACAATCAAACCTCAGTCCTATTGCCATGCCACGGTTTCACCATAAAGCCTCAGTCATGTTCCCAGGCCAGAGTGTTCCACAGTCAAACCTAAGTCATCTTGCCAGGCAACAGGGTTCCACCATCAAACCTCAGTCCTGTTGCCAGGCCACAGGGTTCCACCATCAAGCCTCAGTCATGTTCCCTGCACACAGGGTTCCTCCATCAAACCTCAATCATGTTCCTAGGACACAGGGTTCCAGAATCAAACCAATGTCAAGTTCCCAGGCCATGGTTTTCAAGTACCAGACCACAGTCATGTTTCCAGGACACAGGGTTCCACAGTCAATCCTCAGTCATGTTGCCAGTCCACAGGTTTCTGCCATCAAACCTCAGTCAAGTTCCCAGGCCATAGGGTTCCAGAATCAAGCCTCAGTCATTTTGCCAGGCCAGAGTTTTCCACCATCAAACCTCAGTCATGATCCCAGGCCAAATGTTTCGACAATGAATCCTAAGTGATTTTCCCAGGCCACAGGTTTCCAGAATCAAACCTCAGTCATATTCCCAGGACACATGGATCCAGAATCAAACCTCAGTCATGTTCGCAGGCCACAGGTTTCAACAATCAAACCTCAGACATATTCCCAGGCCACAGGTGTCCAGAATCAAACCTCAGTCATGTTCTCAGGGAACAGGCTTCCAGAAACAAATCTCTGTCATGTTCCCAGGCAACAGGGTTCCACAATCAAACTTCAGTCATGTTCCCAGGCTACAGGGTTCCAAAATCCAACCGATGTCATGTTCCGAGGCCACAGGGTTCCACCAGCAAACCTCAGTCTTGTTCCCAGGATACAGGTTTCCAGAATCAACCCAATATCATGTTCCCTGGCCACAGTCTTCCAGACTCAAACCTCAGTCATGTTGCCAGCCCACAGGTTTCCACCAACAAACCTCAGACATGTTCCCAGGCCACAGGGTTCCAGAGTCAAACCGTTCTCATGTTCCCAGGCCACAGGATTCCAGAATCCACCGAGGTCATGTTCCCAGGCCATAGCGTTCCAGAATCAATCCTCAGTTATGTTCCCAGGCTACAGGGTTCCAAAATAAAACCTCAGTCATGTTCCCAGTCCACAGGGTTCCAGAACCAAGGCTCAGTCAGGATCCCAGGGCACAGTATTCCACTATCTAAACAGATGTCATGTTTCCAGGCCACAGTTTTCCAGAATCACGCCTCAGTCATGTTCCCAGGCCACAGGGATCCAGAATCAAAACTCACTCTTGTTGCCAGGCCATAGGGTACCACCATCAAACCTCAGTCATATACCCAGGCCACAGGTTTCCAGAATCAAACCGATTTCATGTTCCCAGGCAACAGGGTACCAGGATCCAAACCGATGTCATGTTCCAAGGCCACAGGATTCCACAATCTAACATCAGTCATGTTCCCAGGCCAATGGTTTCCAGAATCAAACCTCAGTCATATTCCCAAGACACATGGTTCCAGAATCAAACCTCAGTCATATTCGCAGGCCACAGGTTTCAACAATCAAACCTCAGTCTTGTTCCTAGGACACAGGTGTCCAGAATCAAATCTCTGTCATGTTCCCAGGCCACAGGGTTCCACAATCAAACCTCATTCATGTTCCCAGGCGACAGGGTTCCAGAATCAAGCCTCAGTCATGTTGCCAGTCCACAGGTTTCTGCAATCAAACCTCAGTCAAGTTCTCAGGCCACAGGGTTCCAGAATCAAGCCTCAGTCATTTTGCCAGGCCAGAGTGTTCCGCCATCACACCACACACATGATTCCAGGACACATGTTTCCACAATGAAACCTCAGTCATATTCCCAGGACACATGGTTCCAGAATCAAACCTCAGTCATGTTCGCAGGCCACAGGTTTCAACAATCAAACCTCAGTCATGGTCCCAGGACACAGGTGTGCAGAATCAAAACTCAGTCATGTTCCCAGGGAACAGGGTTCCAGAAGCAAACCTCAGTCTTGTTCCCCGGACACAGGGTTCCAGAATCAACCCGATATCATATTCCCTGGCCACAGTCTTCCAGAATCAAACCTCAGTCTTGTTGCCAGGACATAGGGTACCACGGTCAAACCTCAGTCATATTCCCAGGCCACGGGTTTCCAGAATCAAAACGATTTCATGTTCCCAGGCAACAGGGTACCAAAATCCAAACCGATGTCATGTTCCCAGGCCACAGGATTCCACAATCTAACATCAGTCATGTTCCCAGGCCAATGGTTTCCATAATCAAATTTCAGTCATATTCCCAGGGCACATGGTTCCAGAATCAAACCTCAGTCATGTTCCCAGGCCATAGGTTTCAAAAATCAGACCTCAGTCATGCTCCCAAGAGACAGGTGTCCAGAATCAAACCTCAGTCATGTTCCCAGGGAACAGGCATCCAGAAAGAAACCTCAGTCATGTTCCCAGGCCACAGGGTTCCAGAAGCAAACCTCAGTCTTGTTCCCAGGACACAGGTTTCCACAATCAACCCGATATCATGTTCCGTGGCAAGAGTCTTCCAGGATCAAACGTCAGTCATGTTGCCAGGCCACAAGTTTCCACCATCAAACCTCAGACATGTTCCCAGGCCACAGGGTTAAAGAATCAAACCGTTCTCATGTTTCCAGGCCACAGGGTTCCAGAATCCACCGATGTCATGTTCCCAGGCCACAGGATTCCACAATCTAACATCAGTCATGTTCCCAGGCCAATGGTTTCCAGAATCAAACCTCAGTCATATTCCCAGGACACATGGTTCCAGAATCAAACCTCAGTCATGTTCCCAGGGAACAGGCTTCCAGAAACAAACCTCAGTCATGTTCCCAGGCCACAGGGTTCCAGAATCCAGCCGATGTCATGTTCCCAGCCCACAGGCGTCCAGAAGCAAACCTCAGTCTTGTTCCCAGGACACAGGGTTCCAGAATCAAACCGATATCATGTTCCTTGGCCACAGTCTTCCAGAATCAAACCTCAGTCATGTTACCAGGCCACAGGTTTCCACCATCAAACCGCAGACATGTTCCAAAGGCCACAGGTTTCCAGAATCAAACCGTTCTCATGTTCCCAGGACACAGGGTTCCACCATCAAGCCTCAGTCATGTTCCCAGGCCTGAGTGTTCCACAATCAAACCTAAGTCATCTTGCCAGGCCATAGGGTACCACCATCAAACCTCAGTCATATTTCCAGGCCACAGGTTTCCAGAATCAAACCGATTTCATATTCCCAGGCAACAGGGTACCAGAATCCAAACCGATGTCATGTTCCCAGGCCACAGTATTCCACAATCTAACATCACTCATGTTCACAGGTCAATGGTTTCCATAGTCAAACCTCAGTCATATTCCCAGGACACAGGGTTCCAGAATAAAACCTCAGTCATGTTCCCTAGACACAGGTTTCAAAAATATATCCCAGTCATGTTCACAGCCCACAGGTTCCACAATTAAAGCTCAGTCATATTCCCAGGCCAGAGGGATCCACAATCAAACCTCAGTCCTATTGCCATGCCACGGTTTCACCATAAAGCCTCAGTCATGTTCCCAGGCCAGAGTGTTCCACAGTCAAACCTAAGTCATCTTGCCAGGCAACAGGGTTCCACCATCAAACCTCAGTCCTGTTGCCAGGCCACAGGGTTCCACCATCAAGCCTCAGTCATGTTCCCTGCACACAGGGTTCCTCCATCAAACCTCAATCATGTTCCTAGGACACAGGGTTCCAGAATCAAACCAATGTCAAGTTCCCAGGCCATGGTTTTCAAGTACCAGACCACAGTCATGTTTCCAGGACACAGGGTTCCACAGTCAATCCTCAGTCATGTTGCCAGTCCACAGGTTTCTGCCATCAAACCTCAGTCAAGTTCCCAGGCCATAGGGTTCCAGAATCAAGCCTCAGTCATTTTGCCAGGCCAGAGTTTTCCACCATCAAACCTCAGTCATGATCCCAGGCCAAATGTTTCGACAATGAATCCTAAGTGATTTTCCCAGGCCACAGGTTTCCAGAATCAAACCTCAGTCATATTCCCAGGACACATGGATCCAGAATCAAACCTCAGTCATGTTCGCAGGCCACAGGTTTCAACAATCAAACCTCAGACATATTCCCAGGCCACAGGTGTCCAGAATCAAACCTCAGTCATGTTCTCAGGGAACAGGCTTCCAGAAACAAATCTCTGTCATGTTCCCAGGCAACAGGGTTCCACAATCAAACTTCAGTCATGTTCCCAGGCTACAGGGTTCCAAAATCCAACCGATGTCATGTTCCGAGGCCACAGGGTTCCACCAGCAAACCTCAGTCTTGTTCCCAGGATACAGGTTTCCAGAATCAACCCAATATCATGTTCCCTGGCCACAGTCTTCCAGACTCAAACCTCAGTCATGTTGCCAGCCCACAGGTTTCCACCAACAAACCTCAGACATGTTCCCAGGCCACAGGGTTCCAGAGTCAAACCGTTCTCATGTTCCCAGGCCACAGGATTCCAGAATCCACCGAGGTCATGTTCCCAGGCCATAGCGTTCCAGAATCAATCCTCAGTTATGTTCCCAGGCTACAGGGTTCCAAAATAAAACCTCAGTCATGTTCCCAGTCCACAGGGTTCCAGAACCAAGGCTCAGTCAGGATCCCAGGGCACAGTATTCCACTATCTAAACAGATGTCATGTTTCCAGGCCACAGTTTTCCAGAATCACGCCTCAGTCATGTTCCCAGGCCACAGGGATCCAGAATCAAAACTCACTCTTGTTGCCAGGCCATAGGGTACCACCATCAAACCTCAGTCATATACCCAGGCCACAGGTTTCCAGAATCAAACCGATTTCATGTTCCCAGGCAACAGGGTACCAGGATCCAAACCGATGTCATGTTCCAAGGCCACAGGATTCCACAATCTAACATCAGTCATGTTCCCAGGCCAATGGTTTCCAGAATCAAACCTCAGTCATATTCCCAAGACACATGGTTCCAGAATCAAACCTCAGTCATATTCGCAGGCCACAGGTTTCAACAATCAAACCTCAGTCTTGTTCCTAGGACACAGGTGTCCAGAATCAAATCTCTGTCATGTTCCCAGGCCACAGGGTTCCACAATCAAACCTCATTCATGTTCCCAGGCGACAGGGTTCCAGAATCAAGCCTCAGTCATGTTGCCAGTCCACAGGTTTCTGCAATCAAACCTCAGTCAAGTTCTCAGGCCACAGGGTTCCAGAATCAAGCCTCAGTCATTTTGCCAGGCCAGAGTGTTCCGCCATCACACCACACACATGATTCCAGGACACATGTTTCCACAATGAAACCTCAGTCATATTCCCAGGACACATGGTTCCAGAATCAAACCTCAGTCATGTTCGCAGGCCACAGGTTTCAACAATCAAACCTCAGTCATGGTCCCAGGACACAGGTGTGCAGAATCAAAACTCAGTCATGTTCCCAGGGAACAGGGTTCCAGAAGCAAACCTCAGTCTTGTTCCCCGGACACAGGGTTCCAGAATCAACCCGATATCATATTCCCTGGCCACAGTCTTCCAGAATCAAACCTCAGTCTTGTTGCCAGGACATAGGGTACCACGGTCAAACCTCAGTCATATTCCCAGGCCACGGGTTTCCAGAATCAAAACGATTTCATGTTCCCAGGCAACAGGGTACCAAAATCCAAACCGATGTCATGTTCCCAGGCCACAGGATTCCACAATCTAACATCAGTCATGTTCCCAGGCCAATGGTTTCCATAATCAAATTTCAGTCATATTCCCAGGGCACATGGTTCCAGAATCAAACCTCAGTCATGTTCCCAGGCCATAGGTTTCAAAAATCAGACCTCAGTCATGCTCCCAAGAGACAGGTGTCCAGAATCAAACCTCAGTCATGTTCCCAGGGAACAGGCATCCAGAAAGAAACCTCAGTCATGTTCCCAGGCCACAGGGTTCCAGAAGCAAACCTCAGTCTTGTTCCCAGGACACAGGTTTCCACAATCAACCCGATATCATGTTCCGTGGCAAGAGTCTTCCAGGATCAAACGTCAGTCATGTTGCCAGGCCACAAGTTTCCACCATCTAACCTCAGACATGTTCCCAGGCCACAGGGTTAAAGAATCAAACCGTTCTCATGTTTCCAGGCCACAGGGTTCCAGAATCCACCGATGTCATGTTCCCAGGCCACAGGATTCCACAATCTAACATCAGTCATGTTCCCAGGCCAATGGTTTCCAGAATCAAACCTCAGTCATATTCCCAGGACACATGGTTCCAGAATCAAACCTCAGTCATGTTCCCAGGGAACAGGCTTCCAGAAACAAACCTCAGTCATGTTCCCAGGCCACAGGGTTCCAGAATCCAGCCGATGTCATGTTCCCAGCCCACAGGCGTCCAGAAGCAAACCTCAGTCTTGTTCCCAGGACACAGGGTTCCAGAATCAAACCGATATCATGTTCCTTGGCCACAGTCTTCCAGAATCAAACCTCAGTCATGTTACCAGGCCACAGGTTTCCACCATCAAACCGCAGACATGTTCCAAAGGCCACAGGTTTCCAGAATCAAACCGTTCTCATGTTCCCAGGACACAGGGTTCCACCATCAAGCCTCAGTCATGTTCCCAGGCCTGAGTGTTCCACAATCAAACCTAAGTCATCTTGCCAGGCCATAGGGTACCACCATCAAACCTCAGTCATATTTCCAGGCCACAGGTTTCCAGAATCAAACCGATTTCATATTCCCAGGCAACAGGGTACCAGAATCCAAACCGATGTCATGTTCCCAGGCCACAGTATTCCACAATCTAACATCACTCATGTTCACAGGTCAATGGTTTCCATAGTCAAACCTCAGTCATATTCCCAGGACACAGGGTTCCAGAATAAAACCTCAGTCATGTTCCCTAGACACAGGTTTCAAAAATATATCCCAGTCATGTTCACAGCCCACAGGTTCCACAATTAAAGCTCAGTCATATTCCCAGGCCAGAGGGATCCACAATCAAACCTCAGTCCTATTGCCATGCCACGGTTTCACCATAAAGCCTCAGTCATGTTCCCAGGCCAGAGTGTTCCACAGTCAAACCTAAGTCATCTTGCCAGGCAACAGGGTTCCACCATCAAACCTCAGTCCTGTTGCCAGGCCACAGGGTTCCACCATCAAGCCTCAGTCATGTTCCCTGCACACAGGGTTCCTCCATCAAACCTCAATCATGTTCCTAGGACACAGGGTTCCAGAATCAAACCAATGTCAAGTTCCCAGGCCATGGTTTTCAAGTACCAGACCACAGTCATGTTTCCAGGACACAGGGTTCCACAGTCAATCCTCAGTCATGTTGCCAGTCCACAGGTTTCTGCCATCAAACCTCAGTCAAGTTCCCAGGCCATAGGGTTCCAGAATCAAGCCTCAGTCATTTTGCCAGGCCAGAGTTTTCCACCATCAAACCTCAGTCATGATCCCAGGCCAAATGTTTCGACAATGAATCCTAAGTGATTTTCCCAGGCCACAGGTTTCCAGAATCAAACCTCAGTCATATTCCCAGGACACATGGATCCAGAATCAAACCTCAGTCATGTTCGCAGGCCACAGGTTTCAACAATCAAACCTCAGACATATTCCCAGGCCACAGGTGTCCAGAATCAAACCTCAGTCATGTTCTCAGGGAACAGGCTTCCAGAAACAAATCTCTGTCATGTTCCCAGGCAACAGGGTTCCACAATCAAACTTCAGTCATGTTCCCAGGCTACAGGGTTCCAAAATCCAACCGATGTCATGTTCCGAGGCCACAGGGTTCCACCAGCAAACCTCAGTCTTGTTCCCAGGATACAGGTTTCCAGAATCAACCCAATATCATGTTCCCTGGCCACAGTCTTCCAGACTCAAACCTCAGTCATGTTGCCAGCCCACAGGTTTCCACCAACAAACCTCAGACATGTTCCCAGGCCACAGGGTTCCAGAGTCAAACCGTTCTCATGTTCCCAGGCCACAGGATTCCAGAATCCACCGAGGTCATGTTCCCAGGCCATAGCGTTCCAGAATCAATCCTCAGTTATGTTCCCAGGCTACAGGGTTCCAAAATAAAACCTCAGTCATGTTCCCAGTCCACAGGGTTCCAGAACCAAGGCTCAGTCAGGATCCCAGGGCACAGTATTCCACTATCTAAACAGATGTCATGTTTCCAGGCCACAGTTTTCCAGAATCACGCCTCAGTCATGTTCCCAGGCCACAGGGATCCAGAATCAAAACTCACTCTTGTTGCCAGGCCATAGGGTACCACCATCAAACCTCAGTCATATACCCAGGCCACAGGTTTCCAGAATCAAACCGATTTCATGTTCCCAGGCAACAGGGTACCAGGATCCAAACCGATGTCATGTTCCAAGGCCACAGGATTCCACAATCTAACATCAGTCATGTTCCCAGGCCAATGGTTTCCAGAATCAAACCTCAGTCATATTCCCAAGACACATGGTTCCAGAATCAAACCTCAGTCATATTCGCAGGCCACAGGTTTCAACAATCAAACCTCAGTCTTGTTCCTAGGACACAGGTGTCCAGAATCAAATCTCTGTCATGTTCCCAGGCCACAGGGTTCCACAATCAAACCTCATTCATGTTCCCAGGCGACAGGGTTCCAGAATCAAGCCTCAGTCATGTTGCCAGTCCACAGGTTTCTGCAATCAAACCTCAGTCAAGTTCTCAGGCCACAGGGTTCCAGAATCAAGCCTCAGTCATTTTGCCAGGCCAGAGTGTTCCGCCATCACACCACACACATGATTCCAGGACACATGTTTCCACAATGAAACCTCAGTCATTTTCCCAGGCCACAGGTTTCCAGAATCAAACCTCAGTCATATTCCCAGGACACATGGTTCCAGAATCAAACCTCAGTCATGTTCGCAGGCCACAGGTTTCAACAATCAAACCTCAGTCATGGTCCCAGGACACAGGTGTGCAGAATCAAAACTCAGTCATGTTCCCAGGGAACAGGGTTCCAGAAGCAAACCTCAGTCTTGTTCCCCGGACACAGGGTTCCAGAATCAACCCGATATCATATTCCCTGGCCACAGTCTTCCAGAATCAAACCTCAGTCTTGTTGCCAGGACATAGGGTACCACGGTCAAACCTCAGTCATATTCCCAGGCCACGGGTTTCCAGAATCAAAACGATTTCATGTTCCCAGGCAACAGGGTACCAAAATCCAAACCGATGTCATGTTCCCAGGCCACAGGATTCCACAATCTAACATCAGTCATGTTCCCAGGCCAATGGTTTCCATAATCAAATTTCAGTCATATTCCCAGGGCACATGGTTCCAGAATCAAACCTCAGTCATGTTCCCAGGCCATAGGTTTCAAAAATCAGACCTCAGTCATGCTCCCAAGAGACAGGTGTCCAGAATCAAACCTCAGTCATGTTCCCAGGGAACAGGCATCCAGAAAGAAACCTCAGTCATGTTCCCAGGCCACAGGGTTCCAGAAGCAAACCTCAGTCTTGTTCCCAGGACACAGGTTTCCACAATCAACCCGATATCATGTTCCGTGGCAAGAGTCTTCCAGGATCAAACGTCAGTCATGTTGCCAGGCCACAAGTTTCCACCATCTAACCTCAGACATGTTCCCAGGCCACAGGGTTAAAGAATCAAACCGTTCTCATGTTTCCAGGCCACAGGGTTCCAGAATCCACCGATGTCATGTTCCCAGGCCACAGGATTCCACAATCTAACATCAGTCATGTTCCCAGGCCAATGGTTTCCAGAATCAAACCTCAGTCATATTCCCAGGACACATGGTTCCAGAATCAAACCTCAGTCATGTTCCCAGGGAACAGGCTTCCAGAAACAAACCTCAGTCATGTTCCCAGGCCACAGGGTTCCAGAATCCAGCCGATGTCATGTTCCCAGCCCACAGGCGTCCAGAAGCAAACCTCAGTCTTGTTCCCAGGACACAGGGTTCCAGAATCAAACCGATATCATGTTCCTTGGCCACAGTCTTCCAGAATCAAACCTCAGTCATGTTACCAGGCCACAGGTTTCCACCATCAAACCGCAGACATGTTCCAAAGGCCACAGGTTTCCAGAATCAAACCGTTCTCATGTTCCCAGGACACAGGGTTCCACCATCAAGCCTCAGTCATGTTCCCAGGCCTGAGTGTTCCACAATCAAACCTAAGTCATCTTGCCAGGCCATAGGGTACCACCATCAAACCTCAGTCATATTTCCAGGCCACAGGTTTCCAGAATCAAACCGATTTCATATTCCCAGGCAACAGGGTACCAGAATCCAAACCGATGTCATGTTCCCAGGCCACAGTATTCCACAATCTAACATCACTCATGTTCACAGGTCAATGGTTTCCATAGTCAAACCTCAGTCATATTCCCAGGACACAGGGTTCCAGAATAAAACCTCAGTCATGTTCCCTAGACACAGGTTTCAAAAATATATCCCAGTCATGTTCACAGCCCACAGGTTCCACAATTAAAGCTCAGTCATATTCCCAGGCCAGAGGGATCCACAATCAAACCTCAGTCCTATTGCCATGCCACGGTTTCACCATAAAGCCTCAGTCATGTTCCCAGGCCAGAGTGTTCCACAGTCAAACCTAAGTCATCTTGCCAGGCAACAGGGTTCCACCATCAAACCTCAGTCCTGTTGCCAGGCCACAGGGTTCCACCATCAAGCCTCAGTCATGTTCCCTGCACACAGGGTTCCTCCATCAAACCTCAATCATGTTCCTAGGACACAGGGTTCCAGAATCAAACCAATGTCAAGTTCCCAGGCCATGGTTTTCAAGTACCAGACCACAGTCATGTTTCCAGGACACAGGGTTCCACAGTCAATCCTCAGTCATGTTGCCAGTCCACAGGTTTCTGCCATCAAACCTCAGTCAAGTTCCCAGGCCATAGGGTTCCAGAATCAAGCCTCAGTCATTTTGCCAGGCCAGAGTTTTCCACCATCAAACCTCAGTCATGATCCCAGGCCAAATGTTTCGACAATGAATCCTAAGTGATTTTCCCAGGCCACAGGTTTCCAGAATCAAACCTCAGTCATATTCCCAGGACACATGGATCCAGAATCAAACCTCAGTCATGTTCGCAGGCCACAGGTTTCAACAATCAAACCTCAGACATATTCCCAGGCCACAGGTGTCCAGAATCAAACCTCAGTCATGTTCTCAGGGAACAGGCTTCCAGAAACAAATCTCTGTCATGTTCCCAGGCAACAGGGTTCCACAATCAAACTTCAGTCATGTTCCCAGGCTACAGGGTTCCAAAATCCAACCGATGTCATGTTCCGAGGCCACAGGGTTCCACCAGCAAACCTCAGTCTTGTTCCCAGGATACAGGTTTCCAGAATCAACCCAATATCATGTTCCCTGGCCACAGTCTTCCAGACTCAAACCTCAGTCATGTTGCCAGCCCACAGGTTTCCACCAACAAACCTCAGACATGTTCCCAGGCCACAGGGTTCCAGAGTCAAACCGTTCTCATGTTCCCAGGCCACAGGATTCCAGAATCCACCGAGGTCATGTTCCCAGGCCATAGCGTTCCAGAATCAATCCTCAGTTATGTTCCCAGGCTACAGGGTTCCAAAATAAAACCTCAGTCATGTTCCCAGTCCACAGGGTTCCAGAACCAAGGCTCAGTCAGGATCCCAGGGCACAGTATTCCACTATCTAAACAGATGTCATGTTTCCAGGCCACAGTTTTCCAGAATCACGCCTCAGTCATGTTCCCAGGCCACAGGGATCCAGAATCAAAACTCACTCTTGTTGCCAGGCCATAGGGTACCACCATCAAACCTCAGTCATATACCCAGGCCACAGGTTTCCAGAATCAAACCGATTTCATGTTCCCAGGCAACAGGGTACCAGGATCCAAACCGATGTCATGTTCCAAGGCCACAGGATTCCACAATCTAACATCAGTCATGTTCCCAGGCCAATGGTTTCCAGAATCAAACCTCAGTCATATTCCCAAGACACATGGTTCCAGAATCAAACCTCAGTCATATTCGCAGGCCACAGGTTTCAACAATCAAACCTCAGTCTTGTTCCTAGGACACAGGTGTCCAGAATCAAATCTCTGTCATGTTCCCAGGCCACAGGGTTCCACAATCAAACCTCATTCATGTTCCCAGGCGACAGGGTTCCAGAATCAAGCCTCAGTCATGTTGCCAGTCCACAGGTTTCTGCAATCAAACCTCAGTCAAGTTCTCAGGCCACAGGGTTCCAGAATCAAGCCTCAGTCATTTTGCCAGGCCAGAGTGTTCCGCCATCACACCACACACATGATTCCAGGACACATGTTTCCACAATGAAACCTCAGTCATTTTCCCAGGCCACAGGTTTCCAGAATCAAACCTCAGTCATATTCCCAGGACACATGGTTCCAGAATCAAACCTCAGTCATGTTCGCAGGCCACAGGTTTCAACAATCAAACCTCAGTCATGGTCCCAGGACACAGGTGTGCAGAATCAAAACTCAGTCATGTTCCCAGGGAACAGGGTTCCAGAAGCAAACCTCAGTCTTGTTCCCCGGACACAGGGTTCCAGAATCAACCCGATATCATATTCCCTGGCCACAGTCTTCCAGAATCAAACCTCAGTCTTGTTGCCAGGACATAGGGTACCACGGTCAAACCTCAGTCATATTCCCAGGCCACGGGTTTCCAGAATCAAAACGATTTCATGTTCCCAGGCAACAGGGTACCAAAATCCAAACCGATGTCATGTTCCCAGGCCACAGGATTCCACAATCTAACATCAGTCATGTTCCCAGGCCAATGGTTTCCATAATCAAATTTCAGTCATATTCCCAGGGCACATGGTTCCAGAATCAAACCTCAGTCATGTTCCCAGGCCATAGGTTTCAAAAATCAGACCTCAGTCATGCTCCCAAGAGACAGGTGTCCAGAATCAAACCTCAGTCATGTTCCCAGGGAACAGGCATCCAGAAAGAAACCTCAGTCATGTTCCCAGGCCACAGGGTTCCAGAAGCAAACCTCAGTCTTGTTCCCAGGACACAGGTTTCCACAATCAACCCGATATCATGTTCCGTGGCAAGAGTCTTCCAGGATCAAAGGTCAGTCATGTTGCCAGGCCACAAGTTTCCACCATCAAACCTCAGACATGTTCCCAGGCCACAGGGTTAAAGAATCAAACCGTTCTCATGTTTCCAGGCCACAGGGTTCCAGAATCCACCGATGTCATGTTCCCAGGCCACAGGATTCCACAATCTAACATCAGTCATGTTCCCAGGCCAATGGTTTCCAGAATCAAACCTCAGTCATATTCCCAGGACACATGGTTCCAGAATCAAACCTCAGTCATGTTCCCAGGGAACAGGCTTCCAGAAACAAACCTCAGTCATGTTCCCAGGCCACAGGGTTCCAGAATCCAACCGATGTCATGTTCCCAGCCCACAGGCGTCCAGAAGCAAACCTCAGTCTTGTTCCCAGGACACAGGGTTCCAGAATCAAACCGATATCATGTTCCTTGGCCACAGTCTTCCAGAATCAAACCTCAGTCATGTTACCAGGCCACAGGTTTCCACCATCAAACCGCAGACATGTTCCAAAGGCCACAGGTTTCCAGAATCAAACCGTTCTCATGTTCCCAGGACACAGGGTTCCACCATCAAGCCTCAGTCATGTTCCCAGGCCTGAGTGTTCCACAATCAAACCTAAGTCATCTTGCCAGGCCATAGGGTACCACCATCAAACCTCAGTCATATTTCCAGGCCACAGGTTTCCAGAATCAAACCGATTTCATATTCCCAGGCAACAGGGTACCAGAATCCAAACCGATGTCATGTTCCCAGGCCACAGTATTCCACAATCTAACATCACTCATGTTCACAGGTCAATGGTTTCCATAGTCAAACCTCAGTCATATTCCCAGGACACAGGGTTCCAGAATAAAACCTCAGTCATGTTCCCTAGACACAGGTTTCAAAAATATATCCCAGTCATGTTCACAGCCCACAGGTTCCACAATTAAAGCTCAGTCATATTCCCAGGCCAGAGGGATCCACAATCAAACCTCAGTCCTATTGCCATGCCACGGTTTCACCATAAAGCCTCAGTCATGTTCCCAGGCCAGAGTGTTCCACAGTCAAACCTAAGTCATCTTGCCAGGCAACAGGGTTCCACCATCAAACCTCAGTCCTGTTGCCAGGCCACAGGGTTCCACCATCAAGCCTCAGTCATGTTCCCTGCACACAGGGTTCCTCCATCAAACCTCAATCATGTTCCTAGGACACAGGGTTCCAGAATCAAACCAATGTCAAGTTCCCAGGCCATGGTTTTCAAGTACCAGACCACAGTCATGTTTCCAGGACACAGGGTTCCACAGTCAATCCTCAGTCATGTTGCCAGTCCACAGGTTTCTGCCATCAAACCTCAGTCAAGTTCCCAGGCCATAGGGTTCCAGAATCAAGCCTCAGTCATTTTGCCAGGCCAGAGTTTTCCACCATCAAACCTCAGTCATGATCCCAGGCCAAATGTTTCGACAATGAATCCTAAGTGATTTTCCCAGGCCACAGGTTTCCAGAATCAAACCTCAGTCATATTCCCAGGACACATGGATCCAGAATCAAACCTCAGTCATGTTCGCAGGCCACAGGTTTCAACAATCAAACCTCAGACATATTCCCAGGCCACAGGTGTCCAGAATCAAACCTCAGTCATGTTCTCAGGGAACAGGCTTCCAGAAACAAATCTCTGTCATGTTCCCAGGCAACAGGGTTCCACAATCAAACTTCAGTCATGTTCCCAGGCTACAGGGTTCCAAAATCCAACCGATGTCATGTTCCGAGGCCACAGGGTTCCACCAGCAAACCTCAGTCTTGTTCCCAGGATACAGGTTTCCAGAATCAACCCAATATCATGTTCCCTGGCCACAGTCTTCCAGACTCAAACCTCAGTCATGTTGCCAGCCCACAGGTTTCCACCAACAAACCTCAGACATGTTCCCAGGCCACAGGGTTCCAGAGTCAAACCGTTCTCATGTTCCCAGGCCACAGGATTCCAGAATCCACCGAGGTCATGTTCCCAGGCCATAGCGTTCCAGAATCAATCCTCAGTTATGTTCCCAGGCTACAGGGTTCCAAAATAAAACCTCAGTCATGTTCCCAGTCCACAGGGTTCCAGAACCAAGGCTCAGTCAGGATCCCAGGGCACAGTATTCCACTATCTAAACAGATGTCATGTTTCCAGGCCACAGTTTTCCAGAATCACGCCTCAGTCATGTTCCCAGGCCACAGGGATCCAGAATCAAAACTCACTCTTGTTGCCAGGCCATAGGGTACCACCATCAAACCTCAGTCATATACCCAGGCCACAGGTTTCCAGAATCAAACCGATTTCATGTTCCCAGGCAACAGGGTACCAGGATCCAAACCGATGTCATGTTCCAAGGCCACAGGATTCCACAATCTAACATCAGTCATGTTCCCAGGCCAATGGTTTCCAGAATCAAACCTCAGTCATATTCCCAAGACACATGGTTCCAGAATCAAACCTCAGTCATATTCGCAGGCCACAGGTTTCAACAATCAAACCTCAGTCTTGTTCCTAGGACACAGGTGTCCAGAATCAAATCTCTGTCATGTTCCCAGGCCACAGGGTTCCACAATCAAACCTCATTCATGTTCCCAGGCGACAGGGTTCCAGAATCAAGCCTCAGTCATGTTGCCAGTCCACAGGTTTCTGCAATCAAACCTCAGTCAAGTTCTCAGGCCACAGGGTTCCAGAATCAAGCCTCAGTCATTTTGCCAGGCCAGAGTGTTCCGCCATCACACCACACACATGATTCCAGGACACATGTTTCCACAATGAAACCTCAGTCATATTCCCAGGACACATGGTTCCAGAATCAAACCTCAGTCATGTTCGCAGGCCACAGGTTTCAACAATCAAACCTCAGTCATGGTCCCAGGACACAGGTGTGCAGAATCAAAACTCAGTCATGTTCCCAGGGAACAGGGTTCCAGAAGCAAACCTCAGTCTTGTTCCCCGGACACAGGGTTCCAGAATCAACCCGATATCATATTCCCTGGCCACAGTCTTCCAGAATCAAACCTCAGTCTTGTTGCCAGGACATAGGGTACCACGGTCAAACCTCAGTCATATTCCCAGGCCACGGGTTTCCAGAATCAAAACGATTTCATGTTCCCAGGCAACAGGGTACCAAAATCCAAACCGATGTCATGTTCCCAGGCCACAGGATTCCACAATCTAACATCAGTCATGTTCCCAGGCCAATGGTTTCCATAATCAAATTTCAGTCATATTCCCAGGGCACATGGTTCCAGAATCAAACCTCAGTCATGTTCCCAGGCCATAGGTTTCAAAAATCAGACCTCAGTCATGCTCCCAAGAGACAGGTGTCCAGAATCAAACCTCAGTCATGTTCCCAGGGAACAGGCATCCAGAAAGAAACCTCAGTCATGTTCCCAGGCCACAGGGTTCCAGAAGCAAACCTCAGTCTTGTTCCCAGGACACAGGTTTCCACAATCAACCCGATATCATGTTCCGTGGCAAGAGTCTTCCAGGATCAAACGTCAGTCATGTTGCCAGGCCACAAGTTTCCACCATCTAACCTCAGACATGTTCCCAGGCCACAGGGTTAAAGAATCAAACCGTTCTCATGTTTCCAGGCCACAGGGTTCCAGAATCCACCGATGTCATGTTCCCAGGCCACAGGATTCCACAATCTAACATCAGTCATGTTCCCAGGCCAATGGTTTCCAGAATCAAACCTCAGTCATATTCCCAGGACACATGGTTCCAGAATCAAACCTCAGTCATGTTCCCAGGGAACAGGCTTCCAGAAACAAACCTCAGTCATGTTCCCAGGCCACAGGGTTCCAGAATCCAGCCGATGTCATGTTCCCAGCCCACAGGCGTCCAGAAGCAAACCTCAGTCTTGTTCCCAGGACACAGGGTTCCAGAATCAAACCGATATCATGTTCCTTGGCCACAGTCTTCCAGAATCAAACCTCAGTCATGTTACCAGGCCACAGGTTTCCACCATCAAACCGCAGACATGTTCCAAAGGCCACAGGTTTCCAGAATCAAACCGTTCTCATGTTCCCAGGACACAGGGTTCCACCATCAAGCCTCAGTCATGTTCCCAGGCCTGAGTGTTCCACAATCAAACCTAAGTCATCTTGCCAGGCCATAGGGTACCACCATCAAACCTCAGTCATATTTCCAGGCCACAGGTTTCCAGAATCAAACCGATTTCATATTCCCAGGCAACAGGGTACCAGAATCCAAACCGATGTCATGTTCCCAGGCCACAGTATTCCACAATCTAACATCACTCATGTTCACAGGTCAATGGTTTCCATAGTCAAACCTCAGTCATATTCCCAGGACACAGGGTTCCAGAATAAAACCTCAGTCATGTTCCCTAGACACAGGTTTCAAAAATATATCCCAGTCATGTTCACAGCCCACAGGTTCCACAATTAAAGCTCAGTCATATTCCCAG
The DNA here is from genome assembly GCF_965194825.1 of Balaenoptera physalus. Classification (NCBI taxonomy): domain Eukaryota; kingdom Metazoa; phylum Chordata; class Mammalia; order Artiodactyla; family Balaenopteridae; genus Balaenoptera; species Balaenoptera physalus. The sequence goes on from NW_028124548.1 coordinate 59,471, forward strand.
GCCAGAGGGATCCACAATCAAACCTCAGTCCTATTGCCATGCCACGGTTTCACCATAAAGCCTCAGTCATGTTCCCAGGCCAGAGTGTTCCACAGTCAAACCTAAGTCATCTTGCCAGGCAACAGGGTTCCACCATCAAACCTCAGTCCTGTTGCCAGGCCACAGGGTTCCACCATCAAGCCTCAGTCATGTTCCCTGCACACAGGGTTCCTCCATCAAACCTCAATCATGTTCCTAGGACACAGGGTTCCAGAATCAAACCAATGTCAAGTTCCCAGGCCATGGTTTTCAAGTACCAGACCACAGTCATGTTTCCAGGACACAGGGTTCCACAGTCAATCCTCAGTCATGTTGCCAGTCCACAGGTTTCTGCCATCAAACCTCAGTCAAGTTCCCAGGCCATAGGGTTCCAGAATCAAGCCTCAGTCATTTTGCCAGGCCAGAGTTTTCCACCATCAAACCTCAGTCATGATCCCAGGCCAAATGTTTCGACAATGAATCCTAAGTGATTTTCCCAGGCCACAGGTTTCCAGAATCAAACCTCAGTCATATTCCCAGGACACATGGATCCAGAATCAAACCTCAGTCATGTTCGCAGGCCACAGGTTTCAACAATCAAACCTCAGACATATTCCCAGGCCACAGGTGTCCAGAATCAAACCTCAGTCATGTTCTCAGGGAACAGGCTTCCAGAAACAAATCTCTGTCATGTTCCCAGGCAACAGGGTTCCACAATCAAACTTCAGTCATGTTCCCAGGCTACAGGGTTCCAAAATCCAACCGATGTCATGTTCCGAGGCCACAGGGTTCCACCAGCAAACCTCAGTCTTGTTCCCAGGATACAGGTTTCCAGAATCAACCCAATATCATGTTCCCTGGCCACAGTCTTCCAGACTCAAACCTCAGTCATGTTGCCAGCCCACAGGTTTCCACCAACAAACCTCAGACATGTTCCCAGGCCACAGGGTTCCAGAGTCAAACCGTTCTCATGTTCCCAGGCCACAGGATTCCAGAATCCACCGAGGTCATGTTCCCAGGCCATAGCGTTCCAGAATCAATCCTCAGTTATGTTCCCAGGCTACAGGGTTCCAAAATAAAACCTCAGTCATGTTCCCAGTCCACAGGGTTCCAGAACCAAGGCTCAGTCAGGATCCCAGGGCACAGTATTCCACTATCTAAACAGATGTCATGTTTCCAGGCCACAGTTTTCCAGAATCACGCCTCAGTCATGTTCCCAGGCCACAGGGATCCAGAATCAAAACTCACTCTTGTTGCCAGGCCATAGGGTACCACCATCAAACCTCAGTCATATACCCAGGCCACAGGTTTCCAGAATCAAACCGATTTCATGTTCCCAGGCAACAGGGTACCAGGATCCAAACCGATGTCATGTTCCAAGGCCACAGGATTCCACAATCTAACATCAGTCATGTTCCCAGGCCAATGGTTTCCAGAATCAAACCTCAGTCATATTCCCAAGACACATGGTTCCAGAATCAAACCTCAGTCATATTCGCAGGCCACAGGTTTCAACAATCAAACCTCAGTCTTGTTCCTAGGACACAGGTGTCCAGAATCAAATCTCTGTCATGTTCCCAGGCCACAGGGTTCCACAATCAAACCTCATTCATGTTCCCAGGCGACAGGGTTCCAGAATCAAGCCTCAGTCATGTTGCCAGTCCACAGGTTTCTGCAATCAAACCTCAGTCAAGTTCTCAGGCCACAGGGTTCCAGAATCAAGCCTCAGTCATTTTGCCAGGCCAGAGTGTTCCGCCATCACACCACACACATGATTCCAGGACACATGTTTCCACAATGAAACCTCAGTCATATTCCCAGGACACATGGTTCCAGAATCAAACCTCAGTCATGTTCGCAGGCCACAGGTTTCAACAATCAAACCTCAGTCATGGTCCCAGGACACAGGTGTGCAGAATCAAAACTCAGTCATGTTCCCAGGGAACAGGGTTCCAGAAGCAAACCTCAGTCTTGTTCCCCGGACACAGGGTTCCAGAATCAACCCGATATCATATTCCCTGGCCACAGTCTTCCAGAATCAAACCTCAGTCTTGTTGCCAGGACATAGGGTACCACGGTCAAACCTCAGTCATATTCCCAGGCCACGGGTTTCCAGAATCAAAACGATTTCATGTTCCCAGGCAACAGGGTACCAAAATCCAAACCGATGTCATGTTCCCAGGCCACAGGATTCCACAATCTAACATCAGTCATGTTCCCAGGCCAATGGTTTCCATAATCAAATTTCAGTCATATTCCCAGGGCACATGGTTCCAGAATCAAACCTCAGTCATGTTCCCAGGCCATAGGTTTCAAAAATCAGACCTCAGTCATGCTCCCAAGAGACAGGTGTCCAGAATCAAACCTCAGTCATGTTCCCAGGGAACAGGCATCCAGAAAGAAACCTCAGTCATGTTCCCAGGCCACAGGGTTCCAGAAGCAAACCTCAGTCTTGTTCCCAGGACACAGGTTTCCACAATCAACCCGATATCATGTTCCGTGGCAAGAGTCTTCCAGGATCAAACGTCAGTCATGTTGCCAGGCCACAAGTTTCCACCATCTAACCTCAGACATGTTCCCAGGCCACAGGGTTAAAGAATCAAACCGTTCTCATGTTTCCAGGCCACAGGGTTCCAGAATCCACCGATGTCATGTTCCCAGGCCACAGGATTCCACAATCTAACATCAGTCATGTTCCCAGGCCAATGGTTTCCAGAATCAAACCTCAGTCATATTCCCAGGACACATGGTTCCAGAATCAAACCTCAGTCATGTTCCCAGGGAACAGGCTTCCAGAAACAAACCTCAGTCATGTTCCCAGGCCACAGGGTTCCAGAATCCAGCCGATGTCATGTTCCCAGCCCACAGGCGTCCAGAAGCAAACCTCAGTCTTGTTCCCAGGACACAGGGTTCCAGAATCAAACCGATATCATGTTCCTTGGCCACAGTCTTCCAGAATCAAACCTCAGTCATGTTACCAGGCCACAGGTTTCCACCATCAAACCGCAGACATGTTCCAAAGGCCACAGGTTTCCAGAATCAAACCGTTCTCATGTTCCCAGGACACAGGGTTCCACCATCAAGCCTCAGTCATGTTCCCAGGCCTGAGTGTTCCACAATCAAACCTAAGTCATCTTGCCAGGCCATAGGGTACCACCATCAAACCTCAGTCATATTTCCAGGCCACAGGTTTCCAGAATCAAACCGATTTCATATTCCCAGGCAACAGGGTACCAGAATCCAAACCGATGTCATGTTCCCAGGCCACAGTATTCCACAATCTAACATCACTCATGTTCACAGGTCAATGGTTTCCATAATCAAACCTCAGTCATATTCCCAGGACACAGGGTTCCAGAATAAAACCTCAGTCATGTTCCCTAGACACAGGTTTCAAAAATATATCCCAGTCATGTTCACAGCCCACAGGTTCCACAATTAAAGCTCAGTCATATTCCCAGGCCAGAGGGATCCACAATCAAACCTCAGTCCTATTGCCATGCCACGGTTTCACCATAAAGCCTCAGTCATGTTCCCAGGCCAGAGTGTTCCACAGTCAAACCTAAGTCATCTTGCCAGGCAACAGGGTTCCACCATCAAACCTCAGTCCTGTTGCCAGGCCACAGGGTTCCACCATCAAGCCTCAGTCATGTTCCCTGCACACAGGGTTCCTCCATCAAACCTCAATCATGTTCCTAGGACACAGGGTTCCAGAATCAAACCAATGTCAAGTTCCCAGGCCATGGTTTTCAAGTACCAGACCACAGTCATGTTTCCAGGACACAGGGTTCCACAGTCAATCCTCAGTCATGTTGCCAGTCCACAGGTTTCTGCCATCAAACCTCAGTCAAGTTCCCAGGCCATAGGGTTCCAGAATCAAGCCTCAGTCATTTTGCCAGGCCAGAGTTTTCCACCATCAAACCTCAGTCATGATCCCAGGCCAAATGTTTCGACAATGAATCCTAAGTGATTTTCCCAGGCCACAGGTTTCCAGAATCAAACCTCAGTCATATTCCCAGGACACATGGATCCAGAATCAAACCTCAGTCATGTTCGCAGGCCACAGGTTTCAACAATCAAACCTCAGACATATTCCCAGGCCACAGGTGTCCAGAATCAAACCTCAGTCATGTTCTCAGGGAACAGGCTTCCAGAAACAAATCTCTGTCATGTTCCCAGGCAACAGGGTTCCACAATCAAACTTCAGTCATGTTCCCAGGCTACAGGGTTCCAAAATCCAACCGATGTCATGTTCCGAGGCCACAGGGTTCCACCAGCAAACCTCAGTCTTGTTCCCAGGATACAGGTTTCCAGAATCAACCCAATATCATGTTCCCTGGCCACAGTCTTCCAGACTCAAACCTCAGTCATGTTGCCAGCCCACAGGTTTCCACCAACAAACCTCAGACATGTTCCCAGGCCACAGGGTTCCAGAGTCAAACCGTTCTCATGTTCCCAGGCCACAGGATTCCAGAATCCACCGAGGTCATGTTCCCAGGCCATAGCGTTCCAGAATCAATCCTCAGTTATGTTCCCAGGCTACAGGGTTCCAAAATAAAACCTCAGTCATGTTCCCAGTCCACAGGGTTCCAGAACCAAGGCTCAGTCAGGATCCCAGGGCACAGTATTCCACTATCTAAACAGATGTCATGTTTCCAGGCCACAGTTTTCCAGAATCACGCCTCAGTCATGTTCCCAGGCCACAGGGATCCAAAATCAAAACTCACTCTTGTTGCCAGGCCATAGGGTACCACCATCAAACCTCAGTCATATACCCAGGCCACAGGTTTCCAGAATCAAACCGATTTCATGTTCCCAGGCAACAGGGTACCAGGATCCAAACCGATGTCATGTTCCAAGGCCACAGGATTCCACAATCTAACATCAGTCATGTTCCCAGGCCAATGGTTTCCAGAATCAAACCTCAGTCATATTCCCAAGACACATGGTTCCAGAATCAAACCTCAGTCATATTCGCAGGCCACAGGTTTCAACAATCAAACCTCAGTCTTGTTCCTAGGACACAGGTGTCCAGAATCAAATCTCTGTCATGTTCCCAGGCCACAGGGTTCCACAATCAAACCTCATTCATGTTCCCAGGCGACAGGGTTCCAGAATCAAGCCTCAGTCATGTTGCCAGTCCACAGGTTTCTGCAATCAAACCTCAGTCAAGTTCTCAGGCCACAGGGTTCCAGAATCAAGCCTCAGTCATTTTGCCAGGCCAGAGTGTTCCGCCATCACACCACACACATGATTCCAGGACACATGTTTCCACAATGAAACCTCAGTCATATTCCCAGGACACATGGTTCCAGAATCAAACCTCAGTCATGTTCGCAGGCCACAGGTTTCAACAATCAAACCTCAGTCATGGTCCCAGGACACAGGTGTGCAGAATCAAAACTCAGTCATGTTCCCAGGGAACAGGGTTCCAGAAGCAAACCTCAGTCTTGTTCCCCGGACACAGGGTTCCAGAATCAACCCGATATCATATTCCCTGGCCACAGTCTTCCAGAATCAAACCTCAGTCTTGTTGCCAGGACATAGGGTACCACGGTCAAACCTCAGTCATATTCCCAGGCCACGGGTTTCCAGAATCAAAACGATTTCATGTTCCCAGGCAACAGGGTACCAAAATCCAAACCGATGTCATGTTCCCAGGCCACAGGATTCCACAATCTAACATCAGTCATGTTCCCAGGCCAATGGTTTCCATAATCAAATTTCAGTCATATTCCCAGGGCACATGGTTCCAGAATCAAACCTCAGTCATGTTCCCAGGCCATAGGTTTCAAAAATCAGACCTCAGTCATGCTCCCAAGAGACAGGTGTCCAGAATCAAACCTCAGTCATGTTCCCAGGGAACAGGCATCCAGAAAGAAACCTCAGTCATGTTCCCAGGCCACAGGGTTCCAGAAGCAAACCTCAGTCTTGTTCCCAGGACACAGGTTTCCACAATCAACCCGATATCATGTTCCGTGGCAAGAGTCTTCCAGGATCAAACGTCAGTCATGTTGCCAGGCCACAAGTTTCCACCATCTAACCTCAGACATGTTCCCAGGCCACAGGGTTAAAGAATCAAACCGTTCTCATGTTTCCAGGCCACAGGGTTCCAGAATCCACCGATGTCATGTTCCCAGGCCACAGGATTCCACAATCTAACATCAGTCATGTTCCCAGGCCAATGGTTTCCAGAATCAAACCTCAGTCATATTCCCAGGACACATGGTTCCAGAATCAAACCTCAGTCATGTTCCCAGGGAACAGGCTTCCAGAAACAAACCTCAGTCATGTTCCCAGGCCACAGGGTTCCAGAATCCAGCCGATGTCATGTTCCCAGCCCACAGGCGTCCAGAAGCAAACCTCAGTCTTGTTCCCAGGACACAGGGTTCCAGAATCAAACCGATATCATGTTCCTTGGCCACAGTCTTCCAGAATCAAACCTCAGTCATGTTACCAGGCCACAGGTTTCCACCATCAAACCGCAGACATGTTCCAAAGGCCACAGGTTTCCAGAATCAAACCGTTCTCATGTTCCCAGGACACAGGGTTCCACCATCAAGCCTCAGTCATGTTCCCAGGCCTGAGTGTTCCACAATCAAACCTAAGTCATCTTGCCAGGCCATAGGGTACCACCATCAAACCTCAGTCATATTTCCAGGCCACAGGTTTCCAGAATCAAACCGATTTCATATTCCCAGGCAACAGGGTACCAGAATCCAAACCGATGTCATGTTCCCAGGCCACAGTATTCCACAATCTAACATCACTCATGTTCACAGGTCAATGGTTTCCATAGTCAAACCTCAGTCATATTCCCAGGACACAGGGTTCCAGAATAAAACCTCAGTCATGTTCCCTAGACACAGGTTTCAAAAATATATCCCAGTCATGTTCACAGCCCACAGGTTCCACAATTAAAGCTCAGTCATATTCCCAGGCCAGAGGGATCCACAATCAAACCTCAGTCCTATTGCCATGCCACGGTTTCACCATAAAGCCTCAGTCATGTTCCCAGGCCAGAGTGTTCCACAGTCAAACCTAAGTCATCTTGCCAGGCAACAGGGTTCCACCATCAAACCTCAGTCCTGTTGCCAGGCCACAGGGTTCCACCATCAAGCCTCAGTCATGTTCCCTGCACACAGGGTTCCTCCATCAAACCTCAATCATGTTCCTAGGACACAGGGTTCCAGAATCAAACCAATGTCAAGTTCCCAGGCCATGGTTTTCAAGTACCAGACCACAGTCATGTTTCCAGGACACAGGGTTCCACAGTCAATCCTCAGTCATGTTGCCAGTCCACAGGTTTCTGCCATCAAACCTCAGTCAAGTTCCCAGGCCATAGGGTTCCAGAATCAAGCCTCAGTCATTTTGCCAGGCCAGAGTTTTCCACCATCAAACCTCAGTCATGATCCCAGGCCAAATGTTTCGACAATGAATCCTAAGTGATTTTCCCAGGCCACAGGTTTCCAGAATCAAACCTCAGTCATATTCCCAGGACACATGGATCCAGAATCAAACCTCAGTCATGTTCGCAGGCCACAGGTTTCAACAATCAAACCTCAGACATATTCCCAGGCCACAGGTGTCCAGAATCAAACCTCAGTCATGTTCTCAGGGAACAGGCTTCCAGAAACAAATCTCTGTCATGTTCCCAGGCAACAGGGTTCCACAATCAAACTTCAGTCATGTTCCCAGGCTACAGGGTTCCAAAATCCAACCGATGTCATGTTCCGAGGCCACAGGGTTCCACCAGCAAACCTCAGTCTTGTTCCCAGGATACAGGTTTCCAGAATCAACCCAATATCATGTTCCCTGGCCACAGTCTTCCAGACTCAAACCTCAGTCATGTTGCCAGCCCACAGGTTTCCACCAACAAACCTCAGACATGTTCCCAGGCCACAGGGTTCCAGAGTCAAACCGTTCTCATGTTCCCAGGCCACAGGATTCCAGAATCCACCGAGGTCATGTTCCCAGGCCATAGCGTTCCAGAATCAATCCTCAGTTATGTTCCCAGGCTACAGGGTTCCAAAATAAAACCTCAGTCATGTTCCCAGTCCACAGGGTTCCAGAACCAAGGCTCAGTCAGGATCCCAGGGCACAGTATTCCACTATCTAAACAGATGTCATGTTTCCAGGCCACAGTTTTCCAGAATCACGCCTCAGTCATGTTCCCAGGCCACAGGGATCCAGAATCAAAACTCACTCTTGTTGCCAGGCCATAGGGTACCACCATCAAACCTCAGTCATATACCCAGGCCACAGGTTTCCAGAATCAAACCGATTTCATGTTCCCAGGCAACAGGGTACCAGGATCCAAACCGATGTCATGTTCCAAGGCCACAGGATTCCACAA